>NC_062266.1:5893125-6197812 GCF_916048215.2 Malus sylvestris
GCCAAGATACAAAAATAGAAAGAAGATAGTCTGAAGTCTCAAATACTCAATGAGTACGACTGCGAAGTTAATGGCTGAACACTGTATAATAAGACATAGTGAATTGTAATTTTTTATCATAAGTTGCCATCCAGGTCTCAACTCAAGGTGTATAGATTATGGAATGAAATTGAGCACAAAATAAGTTTATACCAAAAGATGTAATGCCAATGTAAAGTTACTGCTCTAGAATATTACAAACAAGTACTGCTTATTTAAGAAGTGACTAATATGGAAATAACTTAGGTTGGGTTCCTGATGTTCCCTTAAAATTTAACTTTTTGGTACTAAGCTCAAAGATCATTCCTATCATTTAAAATCTATTGATTCGAATTTCAATCCACAATAATTGATAACGTTTGATCTCAAGTCCCATTTTCTCATAAAATTCACAATTCTGTTTGTGAAATATAATCTGTCAAAGTAAAATTTTTTTGCGAGTAACAGTACATGTTCTTACATCTTCAGCAGACTCTGATAATCAAACTCGTTCTAAAAAATTATAATTTTCTTAGAGAAACCAAGGAACCTTAAAAAGGAATTGTTAAAGCTAGCAGACTGCATTTGGTATATAAAATCAGATAGTTTACTGGGAATGTTGAAGCCTGGAAGAAGACGTTTTTAAAATTTTAAATCATTATAAATGGGAATACATGGTCAATATGGCTTCAGGTATTCCAATCCCAGAATTAAGCATCCAAGAAAACATCTTAGTTAACTTTATGATTAACAAAGTAAAAACCTGGAGCTAGAAATGGTTCCTTTAGAGACAAACGCTACAACAGCACAATGGTCCAGAACAAATTAAACGTTCAAGTCAAAGAAATTGTTAATACATGATCGAATATCAAATTCAAACGGTATTGTAAGACTGGTGAGTGAAAGAGTACAGTGTTAAGTATTATTCAAAGAGCAAAAAGAATTATCTGGCACATTTTATGCAAAGTATTGTACTAGATAATGGGCAAGATACACTTAACAATCTTGATCATGTGACAATACTAATATGAAATGACATTGATAATATGAAAACCACACGATGATAATTACCTGGCTTCAAGAAAATTGACAATCCAAAATCAATAGTTTTGAGAAGTGCATCCTCATCCTGACTGACAAAGAGAAAGTTCTCTGGTTTAAGGTCTCGATGCATAACTCCCAATGAATGGCAAGCTTCGACCACTCCAACTATAGTCCTAGTTAGCTCAGCTGCCTTTCTTTCTGTATAATGCCCGCGCTGGATAATCCTATCAAAGAGCTCACCTCCTGCACATAATTCCATAACAACATGAACTGCTACAGCATCCTCATAAGCTCCCTTAATAGAGATAACATTTGGGTGGCCTGCCAGATGGTGCATGATCTGAATTTCCCTCCTCACATCCTCCACATCGTCATCAGTTATTAACTTCCTTTTCGCAATCGATTTGCACGCATACTCTTTCCCTGTCGCCTTCTCCACACACAGAAACGTTATTCCAAACTGCCCCTGTCCAAGTTTCCTCCCAAAACTGTAAAACTCCTTTATCTTTCCGGTTTTCGTTTGCAACACCGAACCAGCCTGAAGTCCTGCACTAGGGACCCTCTTTATCTGCGGTGGCTTCTTGGGTTTTGCGGATTGTTTTGGCTCAGTTTCAGGTTTTGCGGATTGCTTTGGCTCGGTTTCTGGTTTTGGTATTGTCACTTGCTCTGGTGGTTTGTCTAGTACTGGCATAGGCGACTCAGGTTCCTTAGGTGATGATGTCTCATTGACAGGTTCTCTGTTAGTATGAACTGAGTCATCGGGAGAGCGGTTTGGCCACATTACAGCTGAAACTGATTGGAAGAAAGCATTCTTGGAAATGCTCGGTCCAACACAAGTGTTACCCATTTAGACCAAAACTCTATTCCTTCCTTAACACTTGCTTAACATCAAAATCTAACCTTCTCTATTGAATGTCTCTTAGCACAACACATAAGATCTAATTTCGGAATCCGACAACTATCGTTGATCAAGTCAAACTCTCCTCCCACTCTCTCTCTAGACTCTAGTTTATACACCAGAGAAGCAAGATCAAAAGCTTGGATTTGTAACCCCAAAAGTAAAGCATCAAAATTTCTACCAAGTCAACAGACAGAAATCACCCTTACCAACTTTCTTTCTAAAATTGCATCAGACTATGGCACATGAACTATTGCGATTGAAAGAAGAAACCCAGAAATCATATACTCAAAGTATAAATCGCAGAATGCACAAATGATAGATAAAAATGGTCAAAACCTTGCTTGATCAACGACTAAATCTACAATTACTGACAAGTTTGAGATGAAAAAACCAAGGAAAATAAAGGGCAAAGAAGTAGTCAGATGAGATAAACAAACAAATGAATCAAAAGCTATCAAATTTGAACAATTCAAGCATGGTGCTGCAAAACCCAACTGAGAAAAAGAAACAGGAACCGAGTAGAACAGGTAGAAACAAAAAATGGGCAAGTAGCCAGTAAGTTCTAGGTGAGAGAAAGAGAATGGATCGACCTTGTCCTTTTCCCTTGGTTTTACCAAGCTGCCTGCCAGCCTAGTAGAAATGGACTGCAAAGAGAATGGGGGTTGATTTTCCTGTCTGTCTCTATCTGCTGCCACTGAGAAGCATTTTTCTATTTGGACAGGTTTGTATGTGAATGTGAATGGGAGGAGGGTGAGGACCCAGAAGCAAACGCGTTCGGTCCAAATAAATAAAAAAAAAACCCCCGGCTTTCATGGTTCCTTGTGTTCAAACATGTTATCAAATCATCATCTGTAATATTGTTGAAAAGATTCAGATGTGTATTGTTCATTACGAAAGTGTACGAGGTTTACGCAAAATTAGGGGGAACATGAAGATATTTTTCAAAGAATCTAAATCTCTTTTCTTTTTCATTTTTGTCGACAACGGGGCAAAAGCCGTGACCCGTGAGAAATGGAAAGATCACATTCACATGATCTCAATTGTATCTCCAATTACCAAGTAATAACCCACGATAAGAAGAAATAACTTGAAAAATGAAAAGACTGAAAGCACACTGCATAACAAACACAAACGATCTAGATTACCAACAACAAATTTTATCGGAACCGGATCATCTGGACTATTGAAATTTGATTCAACGACTACAATAATTATAACTTTTAAGAGGTCCCCTGTTTGTAGCCGTTAGATCAAATTTCAATGGCTTAGATGGTTTGATCAAGAGGATCCCCATCTTATGCTTAGGAGGGGATCCGGTTCCAATTTTATCGATCCTTGGCTAGGCCTGTGCCTTACGCATTTTATAAAGTGTTGGGTTCGCCCGGCCCAACGAGTTTGGAGACTGAGTTCAGTGAAAACAATTAAACAAAAGTTCTCATACTCATATCTAATGAATACTTATTTGTTGGAATAATGCAAGGTAGTCATTTGACCTGAAATACCACAATTATCTTGTGGAGACGTCTTTAACCATTCGACGATGCGTCATAACCACATGGTTTGTTCTACGCATTGTTGGGGTCACAGACTCATCTCTTTGATGTTATTGATAAGCAACTTCAAGAGTTGAATAGTTGTTTTAACGAGGCAACTGCAAAGTTCCTTCTTTGTGTGGCATGCTTAAACCCAAATAACTCATTCTCAATTTCTGGCATTGAAAAGTAAGTTCATTTTGCTTGATTTTCTCCAAAGATTTTTATGATCGATAGCTCACACTTCTTGTAGATGAACTTAAGAATTAAATTTCTAACAAGCATCTGCATAATGAATTTTCTTGATTGAAATAAATTAGTAGTCTTGCATAAAAATTAATGGAGGCAACGAGAGATAAACAATATCTCTCGGTGTACTTGCTTGTAATATTAGCATTGATGATAGCTTGTTGTATAAAAGGACAGGCCCCAGGCCTGGCTGCCCATCTAGCCGACCCCAATTCCCCTCAACCCCACTCACTTTTAACTAATCCCTCACTTTTGTTAGCATTGTTATTGTAATTTATATATCCTAATTCCAATTTTGTTTTTTAAAACTAATTTTCTTGCTTTTTCATTCTATATCAAACATTGTTTTTTTTTTTTAACTTCTTACAATTAGTTTATATTGAATTATTTTTTGTTTTTTTTTTTTGTTTTTTTCTTGAGTTTTTATTATGTATAAGTATACATTTTAAGGAATCAGACTCATAGATTCCCTAATTAAATGTATTTTTTTACGGTCAAATTTTGTTTATAGAACGTTTGTATATATTGTAGTTGGAAGTCAATAATACGTGCGAAAGTAGGGTAATATAATAGAAACAAAGTAGATTGAGCAAGAAATAAATAAAAATAAAATAAAATGTTCCATTAACAGAATTTGGCTTCAAAGTTAAGCTTACCTCAGTTTTGGCTTTTGGATTCGTCTTTGGTTGTATACATTGAGAAAAATGTATTTGATTCTATTGATAATGATGATGTAATACGATGATTGCAAAATATGAGAATATGTCACGGACAATTTGTAAACACAAAAATACCTGTAGCAAATTAAACAAGAACATATGTACAAAGAATATTTGTATCCATGCAAATGTAGGGTTACAATCTCTTTATAACTAGATCCTCTTATTCGGTTTCCGAAGATGAAAAAAGGGGAATTTTAACGAAACACTTCCGATACTGTTCACTTTAACGAAAAACCACATTTTTACTCTAAAAAGTTACTCTGGTACTATTCACTTACAACACCTTTTTGTCATTTTGATTAAAACTCAAAGTTTTCAAGCTACTTTCGTTAGTTTTCCTAAAGAAAAAAAAATGTAGTGTTGTTAATCCAAAAATCACGATGACTTGATCTCGAATGAACGAACGCCTCAAGGTTTTGGCTTGTGGCAATTGAAGAACTGACACGTGTAGTGGTGGTGCTTGATGATTCTTCAAAGGTTTGACAAAGAACATAGAGCTCTTTTTGAATTCTTCTAAGTATTTGGGAATTTGGAGGATTTGGATGCTTGAGAGCTTTAGAGTTTCAAAGCTTTCGCATCTGCGTGTGAATGATTTTCTTGACTCTTTTCTTTGTTTTGGAGCCTCCTATTTACTGACTCTCCAAGCTTTGCCTACGAAAGAACCAAGATTTAATTTGTGTCTTGGTTCATGATTTGTGATTTTACTCCATCAATTAATATTTGATTTACTCAAATAAAAATTAAATAAAAATCAAACAAATCAATCTTTCCAATTTGGCATTTTCATTTGATTAAATTTAAATTACTTAATTTGTTAATTTAAATGAAAATCAAATACTACTGTTCACCAAGTGTTGACATTTGTCATCGATGACTAGTCCACCCTCGCATGTCCCGTAAGCCCTCGCATGGCGAAATTTAATATGTTGGTGAACATTTATTTTTCACCGAAATTCTACACAATTATAACTGGAAATTAAAGGTGTACACAACCGTGGTTTAGCCATGGTGTTTGCATACACCTTTCAGTACATATGTATTTGCATATTTTCACAACTGTTTTGGAGATTTTGGTACACATGTATTTGCATATTTTCCTTATGTATATCTAATATATTTTTTGGATGAAATTCAAAAGGAAATTTCCAGCTTGGGTCCTTCAGAAGAAAGGTTTACAAATGAGGATAAAGCTTCTTTGTGCGTGCAAAAGGCTCTTATTGCACATGAAAATTTTTACCGTGACAAGTCTCGCATTAAATGACTTTCTAAAGGGGATAATAATACCTTTTTTTTCCATTCCATGGTTAAAATCAGGAAATTTCATCAGTCACTGGTAGTTATGAGATTTGGTAATAAGGTTCTTGATAATCATATGGATATTAGTCAGCATGTTGTTATCTATTTTCAAGATCTTTTTTCTACAAATAGTTCTATGACGGACACTGGTTTGGTTGCTCGCAATATTCCCAATGTAGTCACTGCAATAGAAAATGAGTCTTTGTTAGCAGTTCCAACTCCTGATGAAAATTTTAAAACTTTAAAGTCTATGGACCATTCTAGTTCCCCGGGTCCAGATGGTTTTGGCGGGTCTTTCTATTTTAGGTGATGGTCCATTGTGGGTAATGACGTGGTTCAAGCATTGCAAAGTTTTTTCTCCCAAGGGAATATTCTGCCTCACTTCAATTCTAACGTAATGATTTTAATTCCAAAGGTAGATGGAGCAAATTCAGTGAATCATCTTCGTCCTATTGCATTGGCTAATTTTTCATTTAAAATTATCACTAAGATTTTAGCAGATTGTTTAAGCCCTATTGCTGCTCGTATTTCTCCCCCCAGCATAATGCTTTTACAAAAAGACGATCTATTGTGGATCCCATCATTCTCACTTCTGAATGCATGAACCTCCTTGATAGATGTTGTAAAGGTGGGAATATTGCAATCAAGTTCGATATTCGAAAGGTGTTTGACACTTTGGATTGGGGTTTTCTTCTTCGGGTTTTGGATGCTTTTGGTTTTTCAGCAGGTTTTGTGGATTGGATTCGTTCTATTCTAACTTCAGCTCATCTTTCTGTCCTTATTAATGGTTCAGTTGAAGGTTTTTTCACATGTTCTCATGGTGTTCATCAAGGGGATCCCTTGTCTCCTATTCTCTTTTGTCTAGTTGAGGAGGTTTTTAGCAGGGGTTTAACAAAGATGGTGGAAGATGATCTAATTGACACTTTTTCAGTTCCCATGGGTATTGCTCCACCATCTCATGTTCTTTTTGCAGATGATATTATGGTTTTCATGCGTGGAACTAAGCGATCTATGCGTAACCTAATGCGTTTTGTAGAGGAGTACAACTTAAATTCTGGGCAATGCATAAATAAATTAAAATCTTTAGTTTTTCTTAGGAAATATGCAAGCAGTCGGCATGCTATTATTCGAAAGGTTCTTGGTGTAAGTCGGGGAAATCTACCTTTTACTTATCTAGGTGTCCCTATCTTTCGGGGTCGTCCAAAAAGGATCTATTTTCAAGCCATTGCTGATAAGACTCGTTGCAAGTTGACAGCTTGGAAAGGCTCTTTGCTTTCGCAAGCAGGGAGACTCCAACTTATTAATTCAGTAATTCAGGGAATCTTGGTTTATAGTTTTCAAATTTATGCTTGGCCTACTAATTTGCTACGTGAGGTTCAAGGGTGGATTAGAAATTTCATTTGGTCTAGTGATCCGTTAAAACGAGGTATGCCTCTAATAGCTTGGAGTTCTTGTTGTAAGTTGAAGGAAGAGGGTGGTTTGGGTATCGAGATCTTTTTGAATCCAACCGTTCTCTCCTTCTTAAAAGATGCTGGGATGTAACTTCTTCTTCCTCACCGGCTTCAGATTGGTTACGTAATAGATTTCTTAAAGACAACTTTCATTTGCTAAAGTCTTATAAAAAGTCTTCCGTTTGGTTGGAGCTTAAACAATTATGGCCCTCCTTCTATAGTTCCCTTCAATGGAGTGTTGGTAATGGTCGTAAGATTTCTTTTTTGTATGATAACTGGCTTGGAACCCCTTTGCTCTCTAATATTGGTGAGGTTGACATAATTCCTTTGAATTCTAAGGTGAAAGATTTTATTCAGGATGAAAAATGGTCTCCTCCCAATGTTCTTACTTCTTCTTTTCCTCATGTTTTGGAGAAGATTATGAAGACTCCATTGCCAATTACGCACATGGATGATGCTTTATTTTGGACAGGTTCATCTTCAGGTACTGTTTCAACTAATGAGGCTTTTCTTTTTTTCTCATCTCATGCTCCGCGTAGAAAATGAGCTGAAATGGTTTGGCATCAATCTATTCAACCACGCAAAAGCTTAGTTGTTTGGAAAGCTTATTGACTGATGATTTATTGCAACGCCGAGGTGTGGCTTTAGCTTCTTATTGCGTTTTTTATCATAATGCTAGGGAATCTTGTGACCATCTTCTTCTGCATTGTCCTAAAACAGTTACTTTATGGAAATGTATTTTTGTTCTTTTTGGCAAGCCTTATGATCCTTGGCAATGCATTGAAAATATTTTTTAGGGTAAAAGACTGTTTACTACCCTCATGTTTTGTGGTTTTCAACATTTAGTACATCAAGTTTTTTTTCGTCTCAGATTCATACCTAAAGTGTAAATTTTGGGACAGTCTCATACATCCGTTAATCAAACTGTTAAATTTGCCGTTAATTGTGATGTGGCGCCATGATTGGGCGCCACGTGTCATCGACGTTTTTTTTTTCTTTTCTTCTTTCTTCTTCTTCCTTCTTCCTTCTTCTTCCTTCTTCTGCAACTTTTTTTTTTCCTCCTTCTCTTTCTTCCTTCCCCTTCCTCTCCTTCTTCCTTCTTCTCCTTCTCCTTCTCCTTCTTCTTCTTCCTCCGAATCTGGGGAATTTTTTTTATTATTTTTTTCTTTTTTCTTTTTTCTTCTTATTCCTCCTTCTTCCTCTTTCTTCTTCTTCTTCTTCCTCCGACTTTTTTTTTCCTCCTTCTCCTTCTTCCTTCCCCTTCTTCTCCTTCTCCTTCTTCTTCTTCTTCTTCCGAATCTGGGGAATTTTTTTTTCTTTTTTCTTCTTTTTTCTTCTTCTTCTTCTTCCTCCAACTGCAACTTTTTTTTTCTTTCTTCTTCCTTCTTCTTCTTCTTCTTCTTCTTCTTCCGACTCCGAATCTGGGGAAGATGAAGGTTTTTTTTTTTCCTCCTTTTCTTCTTCTTCTTCTTCTTCTTCTTCTTCTTCTTCTTCTTCTTCTTCTTCTTCCGAATCTGGGGAAGAAGAAGGTTTTTTATTTTATTTTTTTTTCTTCCTCCTTCTTCTCATTCTTCTCATTCTTCCTTTCTCCTTCTTCTCATTCTTCCTTCCTCCTTCTTCCTTCCCCTTCTTCTTCTTCTTCCTTCTTCTTCCTCCGAATCTGGGAAAGATGAAGGTTTTTTTTTCTTCTTCCTTCTTCTTCTTCTTCTTCTTCCTCCAACTGCAACTTTTTTTTCCCTCATTCTTCTTCTCCTTCTTCCTTCCCCTTCTTCTTCATCTTCCTCAAAAAAATTAAAAAAATAAAAAAAATAAAAAAAATAAAAAACCTTCATCTTCCCCAGATTCGAGGAAGAAGAAGAAGAAGAAGAAGAAGGAAGAAGAAGGAAGAAGGAGAAGAAGGGGAAGAAGGGGAAGGAAGAAGGAGGAAGAAAGAAGGAGAAGAAGGAGGAAGGAAAAAAAAAGGTTGCAGTCGGAGGAAGAAGAAGAAGAAGAAAGAAGAAGAAGGAGGAAAAAGGAGGACGAAGAAGAAAAAAGAAAAAAAAAAAAAACTATCTCCAGATTCAGAGGAAGAAGAAGAAGAAGAAGAATGAGAAGGAGAAGGCAGAAGAAGGAAGAAGGAGAAGAAGGGGAAGGAAGAAGGAGGAAGGAGGAAGGAAGAAGGAGAAGGAGGAAGGAAAAAAAATTGCAGAAGAAAGAAGAAAAGAAAAAAAAAAGAAAAAAAAAACGTGGATGACACGTGGCCCCAGTCATGGTGCCACGTCACAATTAATGGCAAATTTAACAATTTGACTAACAGATGTATGAGACTGTCCCAAAATTTACACTTTAGGTATGAATCTGAGGCGAAAAAAACTTAATGTACTAAATGTTGAAAACCACAAAACATGAGGGTAGTAAACAGTCTTTTACCCTATTTTTTATGGTTCTTTGGTCTCATCTTTCCCCACATCTGTTCGGAAACTTTGGTTCTTGGTTATTTGCAGTTTCTTTTGGTGGCTTTGGCACGAAAAGAACAAGATCAGGTTTGAGAACAAAAGTTTTAGTATTGTCAAGTCCCGACGTCGTCTTTTACGGCATTAGAGGGAATCAACTTCTATTTGTTTTTCTTCTTTCCCTGGTTGTGTATCGATTCCCATATTCTCCATGTTAAGAATTTCATCCCTTTCTTTGGATGCTCTTAGTTTTGTGCCTGTGTTTTGGCATCCACCTCCTGTTGGGTGGATTAAGATTAACACAGACGGGTCTTGTAAAGGGAATGGTCATGTGGGTAGTGGTAGTGTTTTTCTGTGACTCCAGTGGTCTTTTTTTAGGGGCGTTTGCCTCCTCGTCTTCTTATCCAAGTGCAGTTGTTACGGAGATTGTGGCTGTCATCGAGACAGTTCAGATTGCATAGGATAAAGAATGACATAACATTTGGTTAGAGACATATTTTATGCATGTCATCAGCCTACTATCAGCTCATTCCATGGATGTTCCATGGTTTCTTAAAGTTTCTTGGGCAAATTGTTTATGGAATATTGCTCGCTTGCATTTGTGTTTTTCGCATATTTTCAGGGAAGAGAATTGTTTGGCGGATGCTTTTGCTAATTTTGGTGCGATGAATAATAGCTTTATGTGGTGGGACTTGGTACACGATTTTGCTGATGAGTCTTATAAAATAGACTATGTCAGGCTTTCATTCTTCCGTTCAAGCTCATGAGGAGCAAATTGTTGCTATGGAAGTGGATTTTGGTAATGAAATATGAGCAGCTGAATTATGGGAAATCAATTTCAGGTGACTGAAGCTAAGCAGTCTTAAACTAGTCCATATCATTTTTGTTAATTGTTTTTAGCGGGTATTGGCCTAGTCCTCCCGTTTGTTTTACTTTTCCTTTTTTTCTTCATATTATTAATAAAATCTTGTAGAGGGGGGACGGGCAGGGGGTTTCTAGGTGCAACAGTCATTTCTCCTTTGGGAGAGGGTTGGTGCCTCGCACGCGACTGTTGAAGAAGAGCTAATCTCGCCTAATCCGTTTCTACAAAATATATTTAAAAAAATAAACTAATATATTTTTTGGGAATGTTTTCACATTTTAGGCACTTTTATTATTGGAAGATGTTAAAGATAATAAATGAATAATTTAAAAAATTATAATAATACAGATTAAATATTGAAACAAAAGTCAAATAAGAATTTTATTATTTATGTTGACATGGATATATAGTCAAAAAATTATAACCAATATGTAATCTAACTCTAGATTTTAATTAAGTTTTAGTTTTACAATTAAAGTTCATAAACCCCCCAAAAAAGTTAAAGTGGATAGTTGAACAAATTTAGGGGTTCAAAAAAAGTCACCCTTAAAACATTTCATACGGTGAAATACTAATTCATGCCAATTTCATGGGCATGCACAACCCAGAAAATGAAAAGAAAAATGAAGAGAAGCAAGACAAGTATATTACAAAGAGAAAAAGTACAGAATCATCTTCATGTCCTTTAATTCTTTCTTCCATATGTAATTCTATTGGACAAGCATGAAGAATGTTCAACACCTAAACATGAAGAATGTTCAACACCTAAAAGAAGACATATCGATTCGTTAGGATCCTTCTTTCCTTCAAACAGAATAAAAGAGAGATAGAATCAAATCGATTCTCTAGCTAAATGCCTTTCTAGATCTTCTTCAATATCCGAGCTATTCACGGAACATGAGAAGCGACACATTTCGGCTAAGCCCCGGCCGCCGCCTGTAGCGGCCGTCCCACCACCACATATGACATGATGATATATATGTTATTATTGTTGTTCTTGAGGAGCAATAGTAAAAGTATTATTACTGTTGTTCTTGGGAGTTGGGAGCAAAATTGGAGGGTTGTCTTTGGAGTTGGACAAAGAGATTGCGCATGGCATCCATGAGTTTTGTACTCCTAGGTGTGTGGGGCCCAACAACTTCTTTATCATCACCAACAACTACATCTATGTTGGTTTTCCGGTGGCTCCGCCTCTGGTGGTGGTGATGGTGGTGGTCCTCCATTAACATGGGTCTCTGAGACGACTCTTGGTCCTGCTGGAGCTTGCACTTGTGAAGCTTCACGTACTTCTTCATCATCATCTTCGACAGTAATAATTCGATCGATCGAAGGAGACTTATTTTTTTCAAATGAAGGACTAATGCATGCATGGAGATGGAGTGCTTATTTATATGTTAGTTGGACGCGTTAGAGATAACAAAATATTGCCAAAAACAGTGTAATTTAGCTGTTTAATTGCTTGCCATTTCTGATCTTACTAAAAAATTGTTTGCCATTTCAATAATTTAAGGAAAGGCTTACAATAGTTTGCCGTCGTGGTAATCTCATCCTTTTAATTGTTTATTTTTGTACTTTGTAGAATAAGATGAACGTCACGAAAATTATAATTTCTTGGGATGTTTTAGGTTCTGTTGGGTCAACCAATAAGATGGAAAAGTTCTTAATTAGTGGGAGAGTTTTTGGCTTGACGTGTTGGTTACGTTTACTGTGACGAGAACAATTTAAGATTATACTTGTGTCCACTCCGTTAATGAATAAATGTTATAATTGAAACTGTTTATTTATTTTTGAATAAACAATATTATCTGCAGTAAAGAGGAGATGTGAGTTTAGCCTCACAATGGGCTAGCAAAAGATATGGTTCAAATTCGTATTTGACGAGAATCGAACATAAGACCTTTTACTTACAAGTGAAGAGGAATACCACTAGACCGTAATACTAAATGGCGACCGTTAATTCTTTTTATTATTATTAAAAAATTATCTCTACAAAAAATAAATGGTCAACTTATAGACCATTTAGCATTCATGCATGTCAAACAAATGGACGGTTCTAAAAACAAATAACATCTTTATGATCACCCGTCTTATTTATTTGATATATATATATATTAGGCCCTTTATGCAAAGGGATCCTCATTTTTTATGAGGATTAGGCGTGGGGCTCACTTCACATCGAACTTCAACAATCCGAACAATCTATTTTGTAAGTCTCGTTTCATAGATCATCCTAACAAAAATTCAATTCAATCCGAAACCATTTATCTATTTAATTATCATAACAAAGTATTTGTTGATTTCTTTAAACTCACTTAGATGTCTTAAACATTTCCGATTTTGCTAATACTTTGTAAGGATGATCTATGAGATGTAACTTAAAAAATAGACAGTTCGGATCGTTAAAATTTGATATGTTGTGAGCTCCACAACTAATCCCTATTTTTATAAAAAAATGAGAATCCCTTCCCTTAAAGGTTATATATATATATATGACTAAACGATCTTCAAATAGAATGATTTTCAAATAGATGATACAAATAGGTTCCCTCATAGGATGGATACAAGTTTTTCCCAATTTTAATTCATTGTATAGAGGAGGACTTTCATGTAACAACCGGGTTCAGCCATGCTCGAACCAAACGTGAGCTGTTGCACAATGCAATCCACACATCAAGAAGCCAAGAACACCAACTTGCCTTTGAAGGAAAGGAAGCGACCCCTACAGCGAAGCACCTCGGTCGGAATTTTTCGTAGCAAAGCCATGGATGACTGGTTAAAGCGCGGGATATGAAGTTATACAAATTCATTTCTAAGGCAAAAGAATTTAAATTCTAGGAAGCATTTTCTTTGTATACATCATACAAAACCTCGTACAACTTTAATAACACCTCCATTTTCCTTTAATTCGACTGTATTTTTATTTATTGTATGACTCGGAACGTTCAATAGACTCGAGAAAGTTTCAACTTCGATCCGCCCCGAAACTACTACAGTAGTAACTAACACAGCATCTCATCCAAGTATACTGACCGGAGGGAGGACTGATGCTTGCAATAGAATGCCTTCGTAATTTCTTACCCCTGAAAGACTCTCTTCACAAATCCTTGCAAAGAAGTCCCCATCCCAGCACCAACAGCTTCTGCCAAGTATGTCGCCTCTTGAATGGTTTTCTTCAAGTCAAAAGCATCTTTCACCCGATCATCCAAGAATGCCCATGTATCACGAAAATCTGGGGAATTGTCAGTAAGCATGTAAATCTCAGTTGTGGAGTATATTCCTCCAAGGACAGTCCGCTTCACATACCACTGAAAATCAGCGGTGTCGTCGCCAGCACCATGCCAGATCTCATCCACAAGCATCGCCCTCTGCTTAAAGCTCGTGGGGACGTTCACTGGTTGTGCCTGGATGCTAAGAGCTTGAGGCCATTTCGATATGAAGGGTGACTGCATTTCTAAGCGAATGCGGATAAGCTTGGTGATACGGTCACTGGGTATCAAACTTTTCAGCTCATCTGGACTGGACTCGATTCTATCAATAAGCCTCTGCAAACAATCATCCATGAAAAACTCAACCAACATTCCCTCTTTCCTTGGAAATGATCCGACAATAGATGCAGAGACACCAATATCCTTCGCACCAGCAATCATCGCAGCTTCACTCCATCCCAACCTTATCACATGCGGAAGTGAGGCTTGGAGCACGCGAGCTTGCTCATCTTGGTATTCCACTCTCGATCTCCTAGTATGATCGGCTGTTGACGACGAGGAATTCGAAATATTAGGGAATTCATCGGCATATGATGATGTGGAATTCGCAAAACTAGGGGGTTTATTGGCAAATGGTTCAGAGTTCACAGTGGTGGAAAAGTGAGAACGACTAACAAGGGATTGAAGAGGACGGAATCGAATCATATGGGTACCGCTACTGCTAACCAACGTTGCGCCAAAGTGCTGGAGAAGCCGCTTCGCTGTGGATCCATACATTTTGATTTTGTATTTTGCCAATATCTTCCTAGAAACAAAAAGAGTTCATTCAAGGGATGATATATGATAATATAAATTGCTACAAGACATATATCATGTTACCAAAAACGGTTAATTTCTTCTAATAAAACAATAATAACCAAGCATTATCCCACCAAGTAAGGTCGGTGTGTCCGTGCAACATAGAGATTGTTAGATGTCAAATTTTTGTGATTGCAGAGCTTACATTGCATTTTGTCATCATTAACCAAATGAATCCCAACAACAATTTGGATATATAGGTCCATTTTTTTTATGATAAAATCTTGACAAAGATAACTGATAGCCCTAAATTATAAACCCTAATAATGGTACAATTTGGGAATACAGAGAAAACGAAATCAAAACCCTAGACTAAACCCCTATATTCCAGACAACAATTTAATCCCATAAAGGTAAAAATAACCAGAAAAAAAAGAGGAGAAATAAGGATAAAAGCTATTGAGAAAACAAACCTGGATTTGGAGGAGAGAGCTTCGTTGTTGCAGAGGATGTGGAAACCCAACGGGGAAAGGGGAGAGAGAGAGAGAGAGAGAGAGAGTTTGCCTCCTTTTTCTTCTTCGGCCGTGGTTCGCACAGAAATATGCGTTTTCCTGTTGTTGCGTTCAACGGGTTCTTTTTTATATTTTTATTTTTTTTGATAAATAATGTTCAGGTCGGGCAACTTGCAGATCCGGTGGGTTTCATTTAATGCGGTTAGGATGGTAATCTCAACCGTAACACTACGTTTGTATGAAGAAATTAAAATTATTAAAGAATTTTAAAATGATAGAAATTGAAATGACGAAATTTTATCTTTTAGTATTTGTGAATTTTCTTGTTTGGTTAATCTAAAAGAACAATGAAATTCAATATGGAATTTGTTATTTTTAAACTCTAAATTATAGAAATTGGGAAATGACACATATTTATATGGAATTTAAACTTGGGAATTGAAGGTCCCAAATTCCAAGTTTTTTTTCCATGCGGAAATTCTAAATTTCTATATTTATGAATCCAAACAAGAGAATTTGTGCATGTCAATATATAAATTCTGATTTTTACCTAAATTCCAACTTTATTTCTCATATCTAAACATAGTGTAAGAGAACCTCCAACGTGACACTAGAGTTGGAATTTGACCTAGCGAGACGATGAGTCAATCATAATATTTAAGTATCAATCATTCGAACTAGTCATTCAAGTGGGTTATGTTCGGATCATGCCGATCAACCAGAAAGCAGCAGCCAAAGCGGGTCGTCGCTTCGTTCCCCTTCTTCCCAGCTCCCGGAGATCCATCTGCTTGACATTAATATGGGCTTGGGCATCGACTTGGTTCGATGAATGTCTTAATGGTTTAGATTTGTCTTTTTTTTTCTTCAATAATGATCAATAAATAATGAAATAAAATAGACGGCTTGAATCGTCATTTTATTTTTTTTACAAAATGAGCCCAAGTGTAGAATCTCCCATATATATATATATATTGCAAATTTTCAGCCATTCAAATACCATCTTTCGTTTTTCATTTTTTTTTTCAATGAAAGAGTCAGGATTAGAAGTTAAGACCTCTTTCCAATGTTGATATTGTGTTTAGATGAGGGGTTACCAAGTATCAAGAAAGTGCGAACGGCACAAGAGTTAAGGGATTCCACCCCTCATAACCTGGAAAACATTTATAGAAACAAACGAAAGCCTAATATTATGCTCATGGGATGGGAACTCCCCAAACATGTGGCACTTTTGCTGGAGGCAGCAAACTTTACAACATATATTTACCATTGGAGCAAGGTTCAAAACTTCAAGCATGAGGACAAAAATCAATAATTGCTAACGTCCACATCGGACAAAAATCAAATATTAAATATGTTTACAAGGATTTAGTCAATGCTATGATATTGAGCCTAATAGCCTGAACTTGTAACTAAGTAGGACATTAAAGTGTTTGGTTGCCTCGATGAAGCCTAACCAAGTGAGGTTATGGTGGTCTTGGTTTGTGTTCACCCACACAAAATGTGCCATTCAACCCTCGGGTTAGTGGGATCCCCATCCATCATGGTTCGGTAGCTAATAAAAAATCAATCTTTAGATTGGGTTTTGCTTGTTGGGCTTTGTCCTACTTTGTACCCAAAAAAAACTTGTTTAAATTCTAAATTTCTAATGAGGATAATTTCTACTTTATTACCCTCAAGTTCTTAAAATCGCATTTTACTACATTTACTTATTTTCGTCTCACTTCCATAGCTTAAGTTTAATTTTCTGCTACTTTAATACTTCTGTTAATCTTTCTGTCAACTTATTCGTTAATTGATGACCTGACAATACTCATTGCTCTGGCCTACCAAATTTCTGACACCTGGAGTTTAAACTCAAATAAATATTACAAATTAATTAATTAAGAAAAAATTGAAAAAAACAAAAGGCTCTCATTCTCTTCCCCTCTCCCTTCACCTCCAACTACGCGACTTCTCCTTCCTCTGTCTCTTCTCCAGAATCCACCGCCACCGATGAAGAGGAGGATAAAGCGTTCTCATCACTATTTACAGAAAAAATCAAATTCACCGTATTATCGTTACTATTTTGTTCCTTGGGTCCCAAGGCTTCTAGTCACCCAACAAGTGAGAAACTTGACTTAGTTTAGGAACTCGTCCATCCACGGGACACCTTTCGTAGTGAGGGAACACCTTTGTTTTTAGCTTGACGAGGGACTGACTTTAGTTTCTGAAAAACGCATAAACCTTAGAATTTTCGTAAAAAAGGAACTTGAGTGACTTGCCCTAATAAAAAAGCGGGATATTTTCGTAAAAGAAGTAAATATGTAGGAGTCGTGCAAGGTGTGTAAGGGATATTGGAATCTGGATATTACTGACGTGCTTTTCAATGGTTTAAACATTGTAATTTGTAGATATAACACCTTCTGCTCAAATTCCTTCATTTTCAAAGGGCTACTCGTTACAAAAATGGAGAAAACCAAATAAGATAAACGTAAAGGAAATAATGGATACCAAGGAATTTACGTGGCTACGTTCATGGGAAAGCGGTACAAGCTTCTTTTCTTATCTCGAATAAGGGTACAACGAGAGTATTTAATCTCTAAGGCTACTATGTCTCACCTGGAAATTAATATGAGAAGAGCTTTCTATTCATCACTCTGTATTGGATTTTGAATTTCACACTTGGTAAGTGGGAAGCTAGTTACTAATTAGATAATTGCTAAAGTCCCACATCGGACATAAATTAAATATTAAATATGTTTAAAAGGATTTACATAATGGTATGATATTGCCGAGCCTAGTAGCGTGGACTTGTAACTAAGTAGGGCATTAAAGTGATTGGTTGCTTCGATGAAGCCTCACCAGGTGAGGTTATGGTGGTCTTGGTTTGTTCACCTTGGGTGAAATCACACTAAGTGCGCCCTTAAGCCCTCGGGTTAGTAGGGTTCCCCATCCACCATGGTTGGGTAGCTAATAAAAACTTGCTTTAGATTGGGGTTATGGGTTGTAACCCAAGCCCTGCAGACCAAGATACACGTACCCTCAGCGTGCTGTCTGGGGTGTGGCATCTCACTACACATTCACTTTTTGTAACCCCCATCAAGCCATATATACCATCTACCAGTTGAAAATCGGACAAAATAACAAAGTGGGTGTGGCATCTCAGTACACATTCACTTTTTGTAACCCCCATCAAGCCATATATACCATCTACCAGTTGAAAATCGGACAAAATAACAAAGTATATTATTAACAGGAAAACAATAAACAAGAATGCCGCGACAGCTACAAACTACAAACTGAGTTACATCTTGACTGATTTGTTCCTCAAACTACCCACATCAAATTGATGAACATCAGTAATCTTGCAAAGATGAGTCGACTATTTAGATCAAACTCGTGCGTAAGTTATAATGGTGTGTGGCATCTCACTACACATTCACATTTTGTAACCCCCATCAAGCCATATATACCATCTACCAGTTGAAAATCGGACGAACTAACAAAGTATGAAACCACAAATATTATTAACAGGAAAACAATAAACAAGAATGCCGCAACAGCTACAAACTGAGTTACATCTTGACTGATTTGTTCCTCAAGCTACCCACATCAAAGTGACGAACATCAGTAATCTTGCAAAGATGAGTCGACTGTTTAGATCAAAGTCGTGCGTAAGTTTTAATTCTAGAGCCAGTATTAGTAAAATTCCTGACATAGTAAATGAAGAATAAAAAGAGTATCAATCAAATAAAAATATTGATTATAATGATTGGAATATACCCAAGGTTCAAGGTACTGAAAATTACAAGAAAAAATGGTCACTCTCTGCTTTTAAAACCACAGCTCATATTAAGACAGTAGAACAAGTTTATGCACTTGGTAAAGTACACGAGACATATCAGTTATTCAACATTGAATCAATTAAAAAACACAGAAAATATTGTCATAATTTCTTGCATATTGATTTAGTTCAAGTTGCCGTCAAGCCCTTCACAAAAAATGAAAACTTTTCTGTCTTATAAGATTTTAGTTCTAAAACAAACAGCATCCAGGTGATGTAAAAATTTTGAGCAGCTGACGATCTGTATGTTCTTTGTGTGTATGTGTATGTGTGTGTAGATATAGGTGCTTGAGAGAAGCATATGTCAAAGCCATTGGGAGTGGAGTCGCATATGGTTTGGACAAAGTGGAATTTCATCACAGTAGCTGGACAAATATTTATGTACACGTTGATGGGAAGCTTATGAGAGGATGGTGATTTTCGCTTCTCGAGCTAGGGAAGGGACATTTTGGTAAGTTCATTGGTAATTCTCTCTTTCTTTTCCACGAGCTTTGGCTTTTTGGTGCATATCGCTGTGTCACTTTGATCGTCATGGTTACATAGTTATTTTATTGGTTATCTATAACATCCACATTTAGTAAAAGTAACGTTGGTGCGTAGGTAAATTGGAATATTTCACGACGTTATGTGTGGAATGATAACATCCATATGGAGGGATATTTGTTGTAACAAAAATATCAAGAAAAGGAGGAAACTTGGAGACTCGAGAACATTAACGATTAAAGGCTGAAACATTGAAGACATGTTCTGAATTCTAACCTTGGCAGTAGTTGCAGTAGTTTCATTTAGGTTAGGTTAAGTTAAGAGAAAGATTAACCTAGGATAAGTCGCTCTTTAACGTCTTATGTAATGGTTTTCCGTGAAATCGCAGGTCTCCATTGCTAGGGGTCATATCCAAGATCAGCTACTGAGAGTTACGAGTTCGACGAGAAGGAATATCATACAGTTCTTCATCTTCCAAATATCGAATTTGTCTCGAGAATGGTAGAACAACTCATTACAGTTTTACACAAAGCTAGGGACAATTGAAGCACCGATGACGAGGAGGATAAAGCATTCTCATCACGGTTTAGTGTTTACAGCAAAATCAAACTCACCGTATTATCGGTACTTTTTTGTTCCTTGAGTCCCAAGGCTTCTGGTCGAAGTGAATATGTAGGAGTCGTATTATATTGGAATCTGGAGATTACTGACATGCTTTTCAATGGCTTAAACATTGTAGATAACACCTTCTGCTCATATTCCTTATTTTCAAAGGGCTACTTGTTACAAAAATGGAGAAAACCAAATTAAAACAAACGTAAAGGAAATAATGGATACCAAGGAATTTACGTGGCTACGTTCATGGGAAAGCGGTACAAGCTTCTTTTCTTATGTCGAATAACGTTACAACGAGAGTATACTTAATCTCTAAGGCTACAGTGTCTCGCCAAGAGACGCTTGGTAAGTGGGAAGCTAGTTATTAATTAATAATTGCTAACTCCCACATCGGACAAAAATCAAATATTAAATATGTTTAAAAGGATTTACACAATGCTATGATACTGGCGAGCCTAGTAGCGTGAGCTTGTAACTGAGCAAGACATTAAAGTGTTTGTTTGCCTCGATGAAGCCTAACCAAGTGAGACTATGGTGGTCTTGGTCTATTCACCCTTAGGTGAAATCACACAAACAAAGTGCGTCCTTAAGCGGTTAGTGGGGTCTCCCATCCACCAAGGCCCGCATACCATGATATACGTACCCTCAGCATGCTATCTAGTGTGACATCTCATTACACATTCACTTTTTATAACCCACATCAAAATGATTAATGTCATGCAATCTTTATACGTCGTCTTGAATTCACCCCATTACACATTCACTTTTTATAACCCACATCAAAGTGATTAATGTCATGCAATCTTTATACGTCGTCCTGAATTCACCCCGATGGTGTAAAGTGTCTCTTGTAATAAAAATTAAAAACAAATCATGCAATATTTCAACTAGTCCTATAACATCTACTAGTTGAAAATCTTAGTGATGAATATCGTGCAACCTTTCTACATCGTCCTAACTTCACCCCCATAGTGTAAAATGTGTTGTAATAAAAATTAAAAAAAAAAAGTGTCTCTTGTAATAAAAATTAAAAACAAATCATGCAATATTTTTCAACTAGTCCTATACCATCTACTAGTTGAAAATCTTAGTGATGAATATCGTGCAACCTTTCTACATCGTCCTAACTTCACCCCCATAGTGTAAAATGTGTTGTAATAAAAATTTTAAAAAAAAAATCATGCATTATTTTAATTGGTCATATACTATCTACCAGTTGAAAATCAAATTACCAAATGGACAAACTAACAAATTAAGTATGAAACTACAAATAATATTAATTGGAAAACAATAAACAAGACTGCCAAGACGACTAAATCTTGATTGACTTGTAATATAAAAAAATCATGCAATATTTCAGCCAGTCATATATCATCTACTAGTTGAAAATCAGAGTACTAAACGGACGAACAAAGTATGAAACTACGAATACTATTAACAGAAAAGCAATAAACAAGAATACCGAGACGGCTACAAACTATAAAGACACTCATATCTATAGAGAAGAGAATGTCTCAGCTGATCACATGGCTGACTTAGGTTATGGCTTCCATTGGTCATCATGTTTTGGTTTCTCCTCCTATCACTGCTACTAATTTTTTGCAGTTTCTGATATTATTGGCAATGTCATTCATAGGGTTGTCCTTGCCTAGGTTTTTGTTGTTTTGCTTGCGCTTTGCCCTCCTCTATACCAATAAAAAAAATTGTTTAAATTCTAAATTTCTAATGAGGTTAATTTCTACTTTATTACCTTCAAGTTCGCAAAATCGTATTTTACTACACTTATTTTCCGTCTCACTTCCATACTTTAACTTTAATTTTGCGCTATTTTAATACTTCTATTAATTTTTATGTCAACTCATTCGTTAATTGATGATCTTACATTACTCATTGCTCTAGCCCACCAAATTTCAGACACCTAGAGTTTCAACTTAAAATAAATATTACAAAGTAATTAATTAAGAAAAATTTGAAGGAAAAAAAAAAAAAAAAGGCCTCTCATTCTCTTCCCCTCTCTCTTCAACTCCCACTATGCGACTGACTTCTCCCTCCTCTGTTTCTTCTCCAGAATCCACCGCCACCGATGAAGAGGAGGATAAAGCATTCTCATCACTATTTACAGAAATCAAACTCTCCGTATTATCGGTACTTTTTTGTTCCTTGAGTCCCAAGGCTTCTTCTCGAAGTAAATATGTAGGAGTCGTGCAAGGTGCGTAAAGGATACTGGAATCTGGATATTACTGACATGCTTTTCAATGGTTTAAACATTGTAATTTGTAGATATAACACCTTCTGCTCAAATTCCCTCATTCTCAAAGGGCTACTCGTCACAAAAATGGAGAAAACCAAATAAGATAAACGTAAAGGAAATAATGGATACCAAGGAGTTTACGTGGCTACGTTCATGGGAAAGCGGTATAAGCTTCTTTTCTTATCTCGAATAAGGGTACAACGAGAGAATACTTAATCTCTAAGGCTACTGTCTCAACTGGAAATTAATATGAGAAGAGCTTTCTATTCATCACTCTCTGTTGGATTTTGAATTTCACAGTTGGTAAGTTGAAAGCTAGTTATTAAATATATAATGGCTAAAGTCCCACATCGGACAGAGATCAAATATTAAATATATTTAAAAGGGTTTACACAATGATATGATATTGCCGAGCCTAGTAGCGTGGGTTTGTAACTAAGCAGGGCATTAAAGTGATTGGTTGTATCGGTGATGCCTAACCAGGTGAGGTTATGGTGGTCTTAGTCTGTTCACCTTAGGTGAAATCATACAATGTGCACCCTTAAGCCCTCGGGTTAGTAGGGTTTCCCATCCACCATGGTTGGGTAGCTAATAAAAACTTGCTTTAGATTGGGGTTATGGGTTCCAACCCAAGCCCCGCAGACCAAGATATGCCTACCCTCAGCGTGCTGCCTGGTGTATGGCATCCAACTACACATTCACTTTTTGGGACAAGTGTGGAATCTCCTCCGTATATATATTGCAATTTTTCAGCCATCCACATACCATCTTTCATTTTTTATTTTATTTTTATCGATGAAAGAGTCGGGATTAGAATTTAAAACCTCTTTCCAACTTTGATGTTGTGTTTCGATGAGTGGTTACCAAGTATCAAGAAGGTGAGTGGTAAAGCAACGGCACAATAGTTAAGAGATTCCACTCCTCATAACCTAGAAGACATTCAATGCTATAACATCATTGAGCCTAGTAACGTGAGCTTGTAACTAAGCAAGGCATTAAAGAGCTTGGTTGCCTTGATGAAACCTAACTAGGTGAGTTTATGACGGTCTTGTTCTGTTCATCCTTGGGTGAAATCACACATAATGCGCCCTTAAGCCCTCAGGTTAGTGGGGTCCCCCATCCACCATGGTTGGGTAGCTAATAAAAACTTGCTTTAGATTGGGATTATGGGTTGTAACCCAAGCCCAGCAGAGCAAAGATATGCATACCCTCAACGTGCTATCTGGTGTGTGGCATCTCACTACACATTCACTTTTTGTAACCCACATCAAAGTGATGTATATCATTCAATCTTTCTTCGTCGTCCTGAGTTCACCCCTATGGTGTAAATTGTCTCTTGCAATAAGAAATTAAAAAATATCATGCAATATAATTTTCAACTAGACATATACCATCTACCAGTGGAAAATCAAAGTGATGAATATCATGCAACTATATCGTCCTCACTTCACCCCCATAGTGTAAAATGTCTCTTGTAATAAAAAATTTAAAAAAATCATGCAATATTTTAACTAGTCATATACCATATACCAGTTGAAAATCAGATTACCAAACGAGCAGATTAACAAATTAAGTATGAAACTATGAATAATATTAACTGGAAAACAATAAACAAGAATGCCGAGACGACTACATACTGAGGACTACATCTTGATTGACTTGTAATAAAAAAAAATAAAGCAATATTTGGCCAGTCATATACCATCTACCAGTTGAAAATCAAAGTACTAAACGGATGAACAAAGTATGAAACTACGAATACTCTTAACAGAAAACAATAAACAAGAATGCCAAGATGACTACAAAGTATGAAGACACTCCTATCTATAGAGAACACATGGCTGACCTGGGTTATGGCTTCCCTTGGTCATCATGTTTTTGTTTCTCCTCCTGTCATTGATACTAATTTTTTGCAGTTTTTGATATTATAGGCAATGTCCTTCATAGGGTCGTCCTTGCCTAGGTTTTTCTTGTTTTGCTTGCTGTGGGCTTTTGCCCTCCTCTGTACTAAAAAAAAAACTTGTTTAAATTCTAAAGTTCTAATGAGGATAATTTCTATTTTATTACTCTTAAGTTCGCAAAATCTCATTTTACTCCACTTATTTATTTTTTGACCCACTTCCATACCTTAAGTTTAAATTTTCTGCTACTTTAATACTTCTGTTAATTTTGCTATCAACTCATTCGTTAACTGGTGACTTGACATTACTTATTGCTCTAGCCCACCAAATTTCTGACACTTGGAGTTTGAACTTAAATACATATTACAAATTAATTAAGAAAAATTTGAAATAAAAAAGGAAGGGAATTAAAAAAAGGTCTCACTCTCTTCCCTTCTCTCTTCAACTCCCACTACGCGACTTCTCCCTCCTCGGTCTCTTCTCCATAATCCACCGCCACCGATGAAGAGGAGGATACAGCATTCTCATCACTATTTACAGACAAAAAAAAAAAAAATCAAACTCACCGTACTATCGGTACTTTTTTGTTCCTTGAGTCCCAAGGCTTCTGGTCGAAGTAAATATGTAGGAGTCGTGCAAGGTGTGTGAAGGATATTGGAATCTGGAGATTACTGACATGCTTTTCAATGGTTTAAACATTTTAATTTGTAGATATAACACCTTCTGCTCAAATTCCTTCATTTTCAAAGGGCTACTCGTCACAAAAATGGAGAAAACCAAATAAGATAAACGTAAAGGAAATAATGCGTACCAAGGAATTTACGTGGCTACGTTCATGGGAAAGCGGTATAAGCTTCTTTTCTTATATCTCACCTGGAAATTAATATGAGAAGAGCTTTCTATTCATCACTCTCTGTTGGATTTTGAATTTCACAGTTGGTAAGTTGGAAGCTAGTTATTAAGTAGATAATTGCTAAAGTCCCACATCGGACAGAGATCAAATATTAAATATGTTTAAAAGGGTTTACACAAGGATATGATATTGCCGAGTCTAGTAGCGTGGACTTGTAACTAAGCAGGGCATTAAAGTGATTGGTTGTATCAGTGATGCCTAACCAGGTGAGGTTATGGTGGTCTTAGTCTGTTCACTTTGGGTGAAATCACACAATGTGCGCCCTTAAGCCCTCAGGTTAGTAGGATTTCCCATCCACCATAGTTGGGTAGCTAATAAAAAATCAATCTTTAGATTGGGGTTATGGGTCCTAACCCAAGCCCCGCAGACCAAGATATGCCTACCCTTAGCGTGCTGCCTGGTGTATGGCATCCAACTACACATTCACTTTTTGGGAGAGGGGAAAGAGGTATAGAATCTTTAACTAACCAGCATCAACAAAGTGATATTATGCAACTAAGAAGTGGGAACTGGATCCTCCTGAGCAGAACGTCCACACCGTAAAAGGTAACCTTGGAGTGTAAATATACGTATGTAACATTTTTTTACAAAATGAGCACAAGTGTAGAATCTCCTCCATATATATATTGCAATTTTTCAGCCATCCACATACCATCTTTCATTTTTTTTTTTTTTTTTATCGATGAAAGAGTCGGGATTAGAATTTAAAACCTCTTTCCAACTTTGATGTTGTGTTTAGATGAGTGGTTACCAAGTATCAAGAAAGTGAGTGGTAAAGCAACGGCACAATAGTTGGGGGATTCCACTCCTCATAACCTGGAAGACATTCAATGAAACAAACGAAAGCCTAATATTATGATCATCTGGAAAACACTTGCGCTGGAGGCAGCAAACTTGCAACGCATATTTACCATTGGAGCAAGGTTCAAGCACGACGACAACTGCGGTTGCAAAATTACACCGCAGGCACTTTTCGTCGTTTGTTTCTGTTGTCATTCAGCAACCGGACACTCATACGGATTCAATTACAATTACGCAGATAATAAATCTTGAGGAACATACCAATGTAAGGAAACTGCTGAATTTCCATCTTAAAACAGTTTAAACATGATAAGTACCTTACTTGAAGACTAAGTTGTGCCCTCTACTTGGCAAAAAATGTTCAAGTCACGCACTCAACGTGCATATCAGAATGTTGAAGATGTCGATAGCTTAACATCTCTTCGTTGAAAGTTCCTCGTATAGAACAACCCAGTAACTCTTAAGCCAATAACCCAGGCCACAGGTAACTTCAGCCGCTTCGGCCAGGTTCACCATCATACCCATAACATCACAACCCACATGTTCTTTGTTTCTTTTCCATTTGTGAGCAATTTTTTGGCCTCTGCACATACCATGAGCAGAAAGGATTAGAGTTGAAATATGTAAAACAAATTCAAGGTAGAAAATACAATAGCTTCAAATTTCTAAACAACGCAACTGGAATATAAAAAAGTCTAATCAATCTGTAACGCTACCTGTACACGTTTTTTAGGTAAGCATCCTAGCCTATGAGATTCTGAGGTTTCTAACTTTAATTTTCTGCATTCATTATCTTCTTCTGCCTTCATTGATGTTCTGCACTCTGCACCCAAAATCCAGCCTGTGAAAGTTTGTTCCAGCAGCATCTACCTCTTACAAATCCTATTTGGAGAACCCAGGGAGATGGATTAAACATCTAAACGCACAGAGATCGAAAGAACCGTTCTTCAATTTCTAGTCACTTACCTTACTTGGCTTACAGTCCAAGCCTTAACCTCTCAACACTTCTTTAATAAAACCCTAAAATCCCCATTTATCCTGACCCTTCACAAAAAATTAAAATCCATTTTTTCACAACCCCAACTATGGCAATGAATAAAATGTTTATAAGATGCAATAGAAAACTCCTGGAAACCCCTCGGTAAGTTTTAACACATACATATTCCTACATATTCCTTATCACCCCATGCTACGCATAATCCTTAAAACTACTTAAAACGTAACTCCTATACGCTTACACCCTAAACTCCGTCTGAATATCAGATCTTACATCAATCATGACACTGTTCACCTTTAGCCATAAACTCAAAGCAGCTGGGGTTGTAAACTAGAGTGTGTTACACCAGTTCATAAGTTTTCGCATTTGTTCTTTAAAAAAACAAAATTGAATTTACTGTTGAACTCCCATTCACATGATCTTTACCACCCACACAACCATATGATGAAGGTTACGTTTATAGTTTAAGAACACTAATCCTATTACCGTGTATATGAATTATGTGTATGATTAGAGAGATTCAACGGTTGGATCAGCAGAACATCAATCTTGTAAAACTTAAACTATCAATTGATCTGATAAAATTATAAATAGTAACCCATCTACTCCACAGTCAAAAGAGTGTATACTGTATAATGAACATTAAAACATTAGGATTTAAGAGATAAACCTTACCAGAAGTTACACGGTATCAAAACACTACTTTTAACTGTCAACTGATAATGAACCTAATAACATGCCGAAATATGGCCCAATAATCCAGCCCGCTCATTTTAGGTTCCCGTCTGTGAACACCTTTGCCAAAAAACAGCAATATTTAAAGCAATTTTTTTGTCAACAATCTTCTGAACCAGTTAGTCATCTAATTATTGTTCAACCTTAAGACGAATACAGTTTAAGTAATGCTAATGAAATGGCTACTCTTTTATCATTGTTCTAATTCCAACAGATCAACATTTATAATCTCCTGATCGAATCACATTCATCCAAATTAATAATTTTGTCAATAGGTCGACAAGAAAACACACCTTAGACATGTGACCCCGTTCCTTTCCTCACTCCACCAAAGAAAAGAAGGGCAAGAAGGATAGGATAGGGAGACACTAAGTTGGCGTCCATTTTTTGTACACCATTCTGGTAGAAAAGTCAAACTTTATCAACTCATAATCGTAACAACATGATAGTGTAAATGTGTTGAAACTGGAATCACAGGGATGAAAAGAATCTGTAAGTGTAGTGTAGGGCTGGTAAAGATCACAGAAACCATGAAAACAAAAGGCCACGATGTTTTCTAAGAATGTAATGCACACAAGGACAGTGGTTTCTCACTGCTTCTAGATTTCAAACGGATTCAAACCTATTAGTATTTGAATACATTAACAATCCATTAGAAAGGTAATAAGAAACGCTCCTCAAGAAATGACCAATCAAAGCAATCCTATGTAAAACAACCAAATCAGTACCATCACGGACTACTAACCGACCGAGCCAGAGGCTCCGTACCATAAAAATATATGAAAAACAGAACCAGATTTAGGGCAAGGTTAATTAATGATAAGATAACAGAGCCAGATGCCAGGTCAAGGACAATCATCTTACAGTAAAACAGAACAAGCTGAGACAGTGGACGAGCTATATTCAGGACACACATCTATCAGATCCAACCTGCAACTACAACATACAAGAAGGAAACTCAAGTAAAGCAACCGCCAAAATTTAATGAAACAAATACATGAAAAGGTACAACCAACTTTGAAGCTGATGTTTGCAGATTCATCAAGTTTCCAAACAGAATGAAACAGTCACGACATTGCATCATTGGAACCGCATACGTACAAATGCAGAGGTCTTGAGACTGTAACAGCTCCTGAAACAGAAACAAACCATAAAACCTCTCCATTTTCTAGAAACAAAACAAATCCAAGCAACTGTGTTTTTTTTAACAAACGATATTATCTACACTAAGGGGGTGGGAGAGTGGGCAAAGCCTCACAATGGGCTAGCAATAATATGGTTCAAATTCGCCTTTGGCGAGAATCGAACCTAAAACCTCTCACTTACAAGTGAAAAGGAAAACTACTAGACTCGGCATCCAAGCAACTGTTAATCCCAAAAGCCTAAGCTGTTAGGAGATCATCCCCTCAACAACTTGACAACAGAACTCAATACTCCCTATAATGCGTAGGCCCACTCCCACTCTAGTTGAAAAAATAGGGCCTAACCAAGAACAAGGTTACAAGGGTTACCAGAATACAAATACAAACGAAATACTAAATGGGGTACCTACGATTGGTAATGGCATAACCAGAAGAGGGGTGGGGGGGACAAGGTTACGCGTTGGGTAGTGCAGCACACTCTATTATCAAGCCACATAACAGTTGATTACAAAAGCCAAATTATGTTAGAACTCGGGATATCACGCAAAGTCATAGTTGATACCAAACACTGATTTTGGCAGAACTCAGTATAAATCTCAAGCAATTGTAGCTGTCACAGGATATGAAAGGAAATAGCCTACCTTAATAAATCCTGTTTCCAGGCCTCAAACTTCAATGGTAAAGGGACAAAAAATTATTAAAAAAAGAAAAAGAAGGAATGAACACCTGTGGGCTTCGCATGGAAAAAGCATAAAAACGAATCCAGAAAGATTTATTTGGTCAAGAGTGAATGAAATTTTTTAATGAGCCTCTCTATTTGTTACGTCAAAACCGGTCTTCTTAGGAAAGAGTTCAAAATTACCTACTACAACAAATATTACCAAGATCTTCCAGGCATTCACTTCATTTATGGGGAGACATATATTGACCAAAAAAATAACTGTAAATTTAAAGGCATACCCTGGTGCTGAGCCTGAAACTGTGCAACGAGGCAAATGATCTCTTGTAGACACCAATCCCAGCCATAAGGCAGATAAATAATACCCAACAAAATAAGAATGTACCTTTTAACCAGATTCCACTTGATTTCCCAAGAAAATCAATACTAGTGAATAATTCACCATCACTGTCAGCATAGGATTCTCATTAGTGCACATAAGCAGAATAACAGCCACAAAAAGTACATCAAAATTATATAAAATTGGAAGGGAAGTAGTTAGCAGTTAGCACTGGCACCTAGATTCCAGTAAGCACTTAAATTTATTTGCCGCGGAAAAATGAGTCAGCAATGCTAGAGAATAGAAAGATGAACAGAGGCAAAATTATGCTCAAAAGAAAACTGTTATTTGTTCTGATGAGAATTCATCTGCACTACACAAACAATTGAGATTTGTTTTTATTTTCCTTTTTTAAACATCTTCGGATGAGTATACAAAAAATGGCCATAATTACATGTGCTTGTTTGCCAGAGCCAAAACTTATATTGGCAGGTTGCCCTCTGACAATAGCACCATCAGTCTTGTCTAAATGGTCAAGTAATCCAAGGAAATATACAGTTTACTGTCGTCCTCACAGAAGCATATTCAAATCCGAGAGGTCATCCATAGGAATGTCAAGCCCCTCTGCATCATGGTCCTGCAAACCATCCTCATCAAAGTTAAACCAAGTACTCAGATCTTGGTTGCCACCAAGGTCATTGGCTACTCCTAGTTCTATCGAGTCTAAATCATTCAGATGCAAGTTTGCAAAATCCATTTGTTTCTTGGTCTCTGTAGGACCCTGAGGAATGTCATTATAGCATGTGGGCTCAATCTCTCGTTTACTGTTATTATTATTGCCAACAACTTCAACAAATCCAGCTGAAGGGGCATTGCTAATCAACCGATTTCCTGAAGTTGATAGCTGAGCTGTCTTCTGTTTGGGCTTTGTTTTGGTTTTACGCTCACCCTTATTGTTACCCAATGATTGACGATCAGCTTTGGTAACAGAATTCCTGGCTGATGTATCTTTGTCCCTTTCTCTCTCACTTCTTTTTCCTTTTGCTCGACCCAACACAGTACCAAGATTTGATGCAGCTTTCAAGGAGGGGCTGCCAACATCATCAAGCAGAACTTCCTTCTTTTTCCCTCTGTACAATATTGGTCCAGTTTTTGTAACCTGCTCAGTGGGATGGGTAAGACTGGACATACCAGAAGAACCCCAGTCATGCTTATTACGATGATCAGGCCGCTCTGCCCATTTGGAAGAACCTGTGGAAAGAAAAGAGAGAAGGCATTTACAAAAAGCAGTTCAACTGAGAATAAGTTTCTGCAAGAAAGATAACTATAAATAAAGGGTGTTGTTATTAGCACTCCAAAAATAGTGCACTCCTCCCTATACAGATTTCCTTGTATTTTTATAAATTTGGAGGACCTTTTTCGTGTGCCAACAACAGCTCCCATAAATAAATCAGAGATGTTTGGAAAAGGTCCAAATCATGGGAGAGAAATAAAACTGTGCATTGGTTTTGTCTGATATATATGACCTCTAACTATAAAACTGTGGCATATAAAATTCTAAACATTTACAAACACACAAAAAAAAAAAAAAAAAAAAAAACGTGTGCTAAACCAACAAATACTCCTTAAAAGCAAAACATCTAAGTACTTAAAAGTACTAACCTGAAACCCCAGGTTCTTGTTGAGAGTTTTGATTTTCAAGTGGCGAACTTATGCTGTTGCATTTCATGGTTTCTCCATTGCTACTGGGAAGCGATGCAGCGAAAATGACATCTCGAAGTACAGGCTCATTAAAGCAACTTTTTCCAGTTTCTTCATATTTTCGACATCTAGCAAGAGTCCTCTTCATAAAAGCAATGGCAACTTGTTTTGAAACCTTAGCAATCCGATATTTTGAAGCAATACTTCCCCGAGTGGCCTAAAGAAACAAGAAAATGAGACCTTTTATGGTCTAAAGTAATACTTCATACTTAACATGCTACAGTTAAAATTCAGCAGAATGTGGGTACATGCTCCAGTTAAAGGACATCAATTTTTTTTTTTTTTTTTTTTGTTTTTTTGCACTTCAATCAAGATGTAAGTAACTGATGCTTGGAACATGCAAGTTCGAATCCCATCCCAATAAGAAAATTGAAAAAAGTACCAGAAGCTTTCTGAAAGCCAACTCAACAAGCTTGTCCATAGCAACCTGCTCGCGGCGCCTGCAATTTAGCCACATAAGATTAAAACTTCCACAGAATCAAAAGAATCGGTTCTTGTGTTGATTTTCATACCAAAAAAATATACAAGTATACTACAAATTTCTAGAAATCATCTAATGTACTGAATAGTATACCGTCTTTCGATGTCCATGCCTTCTTCAATTGCTTTAACAAATTTGTTTAACTGTATCTTCTTCCCATCAACCTACAGAATCAGAATGCAATTATGTTAGTAAACTATGAGATAAAATGGGAAAGGTGAAGAAATTACTCGGAATGGACCAATTGCATGACAAAATGGGGCAATCATATTAATGAGGTGAAATGTGGAAACGTGGTTATGTTCATAAGAGGTGATATCTAAGAGCCATAACCTGTTGGTGAAGTAGCTTCTGTAGTCCAACAATATCTTTATCAATTGCTTCGTCCACTCCATCTGCTAGATCAGGCTGAGACAAGGCAAACAGTAAGTTGTTAAATTATTGTAGGAAAGGGGTTGAAAAAGGCAACAGACAGAAAGAGAGCTTCCATTCGAAATAGTTGCCCTGATCCTAATTCTGCACTCCATGACATGCAAATTTCTGGCAGAAACAGGACTGGCCTGACAAACTCAGTAAAGTGAAAATAGACTTTATGGCCATGGAGCTAAACACTTAAGTATCAACACTACACATAGGGTAAGAGCTTACCACTGTTTCTTGATACAGGCCTACACTTTGTAGCTCCAACAAGAGTCTATCCTCCAGAGGCATCTGTTCATATGGGCAATCAGAGGAAGAAATTCCTGGAGAGTTTGTAACCACATGTAGTAAACCATCTGCACCATTTTCGGAAAACAAGGGAAGCATCCCACTCTCTGAATGCAACTCTCCAAAATCTACTTTTGACAAATCATTATTGTATAATTGATTACAGATGCCTGTGGCATTCACAAAGCCACTGGCCCCATTGTAAGGGTAATTGTCAATGGAACATTGATTGAGAGTCTGCAAACCCATATCTGTATCGTTTGGAAGCTGGACCCCGATCCTGTTCCTTGGCTCAACATTAATAGAGGCACATGTAGCACCTGGAAAATTGTCCCCATTATATTGTAAAGACATAGTTCTCCAGTCATTGCCATTTTCAAATTCTTTAATGTCATCTTCCACGATTAGAGCCGATAATACTCTTTGGTACAGTGGAGGCACTTTCTTTGTTCCTTTTGAGACTAATCTTCCACAAGATATATCTCCTTTTTGAATTTGGTCTTGCACGTTCCACTCGTATTGTCCAGAAACAAGAGTCTTGGGCACAAAGTTTTCTTCGTGCACAATATCACCCTGGGTAAGAACATAACTTCATAATTAACATCGCAATGCTTGTCTTCCTCAGAAACACTTAATAGTAAAGTAGAAACTAAGCGAAGCTGGTTAGAATAATTTAACATCGCAGACAGAATAAACCCATTCATAGATTTTTCATTCTTTTCCCTTTATTGGTGTATGTCATTTGCAAGAAAATGATCAATTTCAATTATACCACTTGGGCAACCACCCTTTTGTAACACTAACTTAAAAGTGGGATACCATTTGCAGCGTTTGCCAAAGCATAGAAGGAAAATGTGTTGCTACACCGTTGAAAATCCTGGGCATCAGTTTCGAATGAGTTCAAGGATTATTCTCTTTCTCATATAGTGTGGGATATGATAGCAACCGTAAAATGATTATGGTTGAGGTTATGTTACTTGTACTCAGATCTGTTTGAGAGGTCTTAGCTAGCTTTGCTACATGGTGGATTTCTTATCCACTATTTTGTAATTCTTGTTTTTATTTTAATAAAGTGTTATCGTTTATTCTCAAAAAAAAAAAATCATAATGGATGCCTAAAAGCTGAAGCTTAAATAGATGTCTGAGGTGGCACAGTTAGGATGAGATACCAAATTCAAGTCTTAATCAAATAACATATGACACTGGATGGAAAATAACCAAGATTTAGTGTAAAGAAAGATGGCAGAGATAGAAATCAGATATCAAAAGTCTGTGTCAATAAATAATATGCTAGACATTACCGAAACATTATTGGTATTGCCTAGCATCAGAGACATGCATTCATCATTCTCCTCCACAGATATGAGCTGATTTGAAAGCAAACATACAAATAGGGAAAGCATTAGTCAGGGACCATATCAATCTAATAAAAGAAATTTTATTGAGTGAGATGTAGCGATCAACTCTAGCTGCTACCTGCTCCTGGAAGTAGGATACCACCTCTAAACTGACAGGACCAAATATTGGTTCCATTTTCTTCCAAAATGAACTAGAACAGGCCAAATCTACAAAAACAACCAAGCAATACCATAATGAAAATGTATACGGAGAAAACATAGTTATAATACAAATTTAAGCATATAATATACGTACATAAATATTTCTAAAGAAAGATTAGTCACGGAAACATACTGTTGGAGCTACAGGCAAAATTTGCAGCTTCCAGAAGTTCTTCATGGTCATCATCTGGCTCACCTGAAACATCATAGGCAATAGCATATAATTGCAGCCCTTAAGTTTCAAGGAGCCAAACCGTTATGGCAGTAAATATATTGTAATCAATTTTGTGTCGGAGCAAAAATCCAAAGAAATAAAGTTTGAAATCATATAACGGTAACGATGATTCTCATCAGTCATCATTCACGGAGTGTACAGACATGCATATCCAAATGAAGGTCAAACTTCAACAGATGGCGCAATATACAGAATGGAGCTGCTATTGGCTCTACAAAAGGATCATCATGCACTCCTCCCTAGTGAAATAATAAAGGGATGGAGAAGGACTGCAGAATGACTTTTTTTAGTGTTACTAAAGTTCCCTATACAGAAATGTAATCAGCCAAATAACCTTTTGGTATTGGAACAAGAAATAATAAAAAGACCTAGTCAAAACATACCAATAAAAGAAATGCTGGTACTCTACCTGCACAATCAGGGGAACCGATGGTAGATATATGGCCTGGAAAAGTAAAGGCCTTCCTATCTGACAGTTTCTTCAGAGGAGGACGCCCTGATTTACTGAAGTAAGAAAAAATACAAAGCTTAAATATAATACTGTCGAGATTTGGTTTAACAGGAAAATGCTAAAGTGAGAAAATATAGATCATTTTATGCTGAAACAAAACATTAATGAATAAATAAATTAGTTAACACCTTCCATTCTTCTCAGAACCAGGCCTCATACTTTTGAATGGCTTTGCCAAGGCTGGAGTTTCCAAGTTTTCCCTTGTAGCTACAGTGGTAGCCCTACAAACTGATGATCCTCTTCCACTCCTTCCCTGTCTCCGAACACCAGCTCCAGTTTCCTCTCTATTGAGCAGTTTATTCTTCTTTGTAGGTAATATTGAAGAACCAGTATTCTGAACATCATTCACAGCTTTCTCACCTACTTCACTACTACCTGGTCCTTTCTCTTTCAATCTACTTTCACGATTTTCACCAGCACCAGATTCTTCACTTTCAGATAATCTGACAGGAGATGAAACCATTTCCTGTTTAATTTTAATTTGTTGGGCACCATTCACAACACTCTTCTGAAGCAGCCCATTGGTCCCAAAAGAATTTAATCTACCACCCGCATCAGAAGGGGAACATCTTTCTGAGGGTATCTGCACTTCATCATGGTTTGACACAGGAGACAGTAGATTTGATCTTCTGGTTCGAGACATTTTCTGTGGTCTCTGACCAACCCATTGAGCCATCGAGGGCGTGGTTGATCCTGTGGGCACCGGACGTTTGCGATTGGTAGCCCCGCTCACTGAATTATTTTTTGTTACACTTGGAGGTTGTTCCCATCCCTCAGGTGTTCCAGATGTGCGAGGAAGACTAGGAGATGAGTTGCATGCAGTTACAGGGCCATTTCTTGGCGCCCTTGAAGCCTTTCCCTTTATCACTGGATTAGGATTGAGTATTTGACTATCATCGCGAACATTTAACCTGAACAGAATGGTCACCAGATCAGACATTAAAAAGTCGGTAGAAAAATTTAGTAATAACCAGTCAAAGAAACCTTCAATGCACCTACAAGAAACTATTGCACAAGAATAGTACAAGCACATACTTATTGTTTGCCTTTGGTAAAAGTCGCTCCTTAGTCAACCCAAACGTTAAATCTTTTGAAAGAGAGACCTTGTCCAACTCATTCTTGAGCATAATACGACCATTTGCATTAGCAGACAAGGAATTAGAGTCTAGCTTGTTAATGCCATTACCACCAGTAAATGACCCTGATCTGCAAGAGTGGAGAGATTTCTTGTTTTATATAATAACTAGTAGCAAACAAAACTAATAAGGAGGCAAAACCAGTCAAAGGATTACTGTACGAAACAAGACAATTTCAAAAAGAAACCACAATACTTCCGTAGGAAGAGAATAAAATGTTTCAAATACAACCCCTGCACTATAGGTTTATCAGAAATAACAAACACAACACATGATTTCACTCACGCTTTGAGAATTTACACATTGAAGGGGAAATTTACATTGTCCAGAATATGAAAAAATAAAGAAAATGGCAATTTCAAATGGTGGCTATTTTTTTCTATTTGATTTTACATTACAGGTTAAAAAATTGGATTTTAAAGAACAACGAGCACATCTAATAATTCTTGTAGCATCAAACCATTTAAATACAATACAGCATGTCATCACAGCAATCAACTAGGCTGCAAGTGTATGTAATAAATATACTTCTAATAGAATCATTGTGACAATATAAATTCTTGGTTCTACAAAGTGGTGGTGGATGTTTGTCAACGTCTAAAGTCACCTGAAACTTTGGGCATCACAGGCTTGGGGACAAGGCTCATCATTAGGCTTATGATGTAAGGTTCGTTTTAGCTCTGCATCACCATCCATGGGCCTGCTATATACTGTGCCTACAGAACGTTTCCTTTTCATTTTTTTATCCCATGCTTCCCCTCCAGCAGGTAGTCTGCGAATCTTTTCTTCAACAAGATCAGAGCCTTCACCTCTAAGCATATCCCTATCTTTTCCCACAACCACAGGCTGCCTTGTCAGCACATTACTTCTGCTTTCAGCCTAAAAGAATAAAGTTGACCACAAATGTGTGTGTTATGGAAACAAGATTCAAAATTAAGTAACAAAGGTAAATTTCAAGCAAGTTAGAGATATGTGGTTAGGATTAAAGACCTTCAAGCTGAAACCTGAATAATTTTATAGTCATGGTACTCAGACTTTTAGCTCAGGATAATGTTAAATCTGAAAGGGTGGTACTACTTTCTATAAAAAAATATTTAGTGGGTTTTTGCCACCTCTTAAATTTTTACATTTTTCATTTCTAGTTGGCCCTTGTTGTTTCAAATTCCCATGCCTATGTTATGGGTACAACCCTTTTATTTTGATTTGATTTTCTCTTCCCAGGGTGTATCTTCCTTAATTTTATGTAGAACTTACATTTCTTAATAATTTAAGAAAGTGAAAACTGGAAGACTAATTTCACTAATTAGCAAGAAAACCACAAAGATATTGAAATTTTACCATTCTTACTTATGTACGTACATGTATGTCTGCCACTGTTTACAGCATTAGGCGTTAATATATAGCAATTAACTTCAAACCACAAGGTAAAACTCTCTGAATACATACCCTTAATTCTGTGACCGATGAGCGAGCACGCCTGTTCATCACAACAGTCTTAGTCCTGTCCTCCAGCCTTTGATTCATAGAATCTGAAGAGTTTCTCGAAGCTCCCATCTTCAGCAAGTTTGACCCACCTGATCTTTCATTTGTTATAAACTCATTCCTTTGCTGCTTCTTTAAGTTTAAAGCTTCACAATACCTGTTCAATTTGTCGATGGAGTCATCCAACCTTTTTGCTCTAACCCTGACCAAAAATTGTTGTAACATCAGCAGAGAGATAACTTCTTGAATACAACCCAAATAAACACATCACAAGGTTCACCCACCTCCAACAAGCTCGATAATTAAAAGGTTCAACTATATTTATTTTGAGAGACTTTAATTTCATAAAAAAGGACATGAACACTAGAGAGGATCTCGAGCCACAAATAAACAGATTCAAGTGTAAATGGAAATTTCAGAGTTAATGAGATTACCTGGCCTTGTTTGAGGCCACTAGCACACTGTCTTTGAACCATTTTAGGTCCTCTGTAGCCACTGGAGTGTGGGGCTTCAAATTAGCTGCTCCAAATGGATTGTCTTCTAAACTGCCGCCAAAAGGTATTCCCAGAACCCTCCTTAGCTCACCCAAGGAAGCAAACTGCTGATCTCCCATTGTAATAGGATCTAACATCAAACACTGATGTAGTGGAGGCAAATTTCCTCTCGAAGTAGCATTGTCCCTGGGCGTAGTAGCACCAGAACTAAGCATCCGACTCTCACCACCCTCACGGAAGCTTCCAGACCTATCCAAACTGGCACCAGGGTAATTTCCTCTCATCCCATTTGAATATCCCCCTGCAAATGCCGAGTCCTCTGGACTGGCTGCACTCATCTCAAATCTCGCACCTCCCGCCATTACTCAAGGCCAAGGGAACCAGCTTATATCAACAAATAGTTTCTTCCTAAAAACCTAGTTCAGCTCACTCAAGAAACAATCTCAAATGCAGCGGTCTACAAGTACTGGACAAATCATATCCATAAATAAATGTCCATTCTGAAGTTATCCGACCATATCTATAACACACATTGAGCCTAAATTAGTACACAAACAAAATATAAACTCTGTTCTTTAAGTAAACAATCAATAAGTTCTAAATAATAAAGTCAAAAGATTACACTAATCATTGTCAAAAATAATACAGTGCCGTCTACATGTAAAGCACTCGTCCACACCGAAATGGTACACCACCCGGCACCCGGTTTGATGTTGAACTTAGTGTAAGTTCACTTTCCAAAAACAGGATTGAGTTCAGATAATTGAAAACAGAGTTGACCAAAAAGCTACCTTTACCTAGCGTCCCAAAACAAGAGCAAAACTGACTCAAGATTCCAAACTACACATCCTAAATTCTTCTAACCAACCAACAAAAGCAACTCAACAACTGCAATTATCCATAAACTGCTTTTTTTAAACAATTAAACCAACCATTAACCACTATGTTAAACACATAAACAGCTTAAATTCAAAATAATTCGGGAAAATTGGACAACTACAAATAAAGAAAGATTAAAAATTCAAGCACCCCACTACAACAATCCAAACCCTGGAATTAAGCTACTATTAGAAACTAGGGTTTTCCGAAATTGCAACAAATTGAACCTGAATTTCCCTCGCAAATACAAAATTCGGGGAAGCAGAAGCTAAGCACAGAACGAAACGCAAGCTAGACGTACCGGCATTGAGCGATCGAGGAGGAAGAGGTCGAATTGTAGGGCGACAAAGTATCAGTGAATTCTAGGGATTTGGGGAGTTTTGGGCGTTAGAGGCTTGGGGCTGTCGTCGCGTGGAGGTTCTGTCTTCTGTGAGAGAAGGGGGAAGGGCAGTGGGTCCCACGCCAATTTAGGGGCTTGACTTTTTGACTGCTGAGTCCACACTCTCCCACAGCAGGTCCCTCCCTAGTATCTGGTTTTGAGTTTTTTATTTCCCGGACCGGTGGACCGTTAATGGACCGGAATCATATTCATATGGATGGATTCACCTTTATTTGTACTTTGCATTTTTCACTTTTGATTTTAATTATTTTTCTCCATTGGCAAAAGCCATGATTTCTTTTCTTCTTTATACAAACTCCAAACCAAAAATAGTTTTTTTTTTCTTCAGTAGTTCTAGGTTAAAAATTTTGCCTAGTTTTGGATTGAAATTTTAGTCCAAGATCATTAAAAAAAAATTAATAGGCAAAAGTCATGATTTCTTTTCTTCTTTAAACTGACACACCCTGATTCTAAATGTCCACCTGGACTTCAAATCGAGCTGTACTGGCCAACACCAGGAAGATAACAAAGCCATAAAGTGTAATAATGTGGAAAATGTTAATAAATTTAAATATAAAAGTGCCTAAAGTGCGCTAGTGAGTAGGATAAACTCATTTCACACGTGATCTTAGACCATAAGTAAAGTACAGTAGAGTAAATTGAGAATTATACCATCAAAGGTAACCTTCTATATCAAGATTTTCCAAGAATCATCGTCGATACAAAACTCAACTACTAAAACCTTGAGGGGCGAAAAACAAAGGTATGGCCTAAAAATAAAGTTTTGTAAAAAAATCTTTTCGCAAATGTAATAACCTCTTGCCATAAAACAAATATAGTTTTCACATATAACATACTACATATAGTATGAAAATACTTGCCGTAACCAACAATATCTCAAGAATTCAATTCGTCATAGTATTTCGTAAATATATACCTAAAGTTCAGTAATCACATAATCTCGCATAAACAAACATATCATATCGAGTGTTCATCGACATATGCTGACATAAGTGTTCATGCAGAGATATTATGACATGAACAGAACTGGGTGTAATAATGATATATGTTTTAATACTACAATTACGTGAAGACTGGCGTTATGCACATCACATACGAGTCCTAATTGCTTATAGCAATCTAGGACAGGACTCGCACCTACAATGGATACAAAGTGAGCGTACGGTGCGAAGTAAACATACACGTGAAAGACTGGCTGTCACACCCGAATCCCGACATACATCTAAGATCGACACGTGATGTCACCAAATACACGTATCTCAATATACCCCGCCTCCGAGATACGGCAAATAACAACTTGAGAATCAAATCGCATAGTAATTTTTCGTATACTTTATGGCTGCATCTAACCTCCTCGTTAGACTGCCTATGTACCCTAATTAGGAATCAAGTCATTTGTAGTTCGTCGTTCACTAATTTAGACATTTATTCCAGTGTGTTCTAACAGGAATACATAGCATTTTGTAATCAATTATTAGAACTTGACATGCATGACATTACCAAGTTCAGGGCTACAAAACAAACCAACATGTTGTTCAAGATTCTCATTCTATCCATCACATAAATTCCATATTTTCAGCATGATACTTCCATCCACAGCATGTAACATATCAAATAACCAACGAAGCACATATTATTCTCAAGCCACATTGATCAACTAAAATAATTAGAATAATAACAACCATAACCAAGGTCATTCCACAATCCCGTCAACCAATCAATTCATGAATCAAAGATACATGATCTTAGCATTTAATTATGTTAATCAATGAATGCAATAACATATCATTTCACGAATTTAACCAAGGAACTCTATATAATTTCCTACTTGGATTATGAGCAATAACATAATAAATCTATTTTATATTCACAAGGTCTATTGTGGGTAATTCTCATTCACTCGAATCTAGGGTTCTAGACTAACCTTATGGGAATGAGCGAGAGCAAGGATTCCGGACCACTCAACGGAATCCAACAACACTGGGTTCCGAACCACTCAACGAAACCAAAGTATCAAGCTGCTTCTCATAATCTACCCAGACCTGTCATATGTAAAATCAGTGCTTACATCATGGAAATGGTGCATCGGCCAAACGAAACTCGGAAGCTTGGGTGAGTGACAATAATAGAAGTATGTGATAATCAATAAAAAGAAAGATCATCGAACACAGTTTATAAACCTCAAATATAAGTTCGTAAATATGAAAACATAGTCAAGTCTCTAACAACTCCGAATGAGTCACCCAAACATCCAACGACTTTTCCCATTCAAATCACCAAGATTATCAAAAACCATCGTTCATATGTACATTAAAAACTAGGGCTACAGGGACGCAGTTCAGCCGAAGCCTACATAAGTAACCAAACACGAAGTGGCCCCCTAAAGTGGATTAACCAAGCAGAGCCACCCTTGAGAAAGTAACCAAGTAGGCAGTGACCCCTCAATGTGGATTAACCAAGCAGAGTCACTCCTACAACTGTTAGGAAGTGATCACCCAATGCAGATTAACCAAGCATGATCACTCCTAAGCATACATGGCCATAAGGATCGCCCAACGCGGATTAACCAAGATCGATCCACATATAGTATGGTTCCCCAATGCGGATTAACCAAGCAGGACCACTAGTGACCCCCCAATACGAATTAACCAAGCAGGGTCAAGATAATTAGGTAGGTAGTGACCCACAACGCAGATTAACCAAGCAGAGTCACACCTACAGAACTATTAGGCAGTGATCACCCAACGCGGATTAACCAAGCATGATCACCCCTAAGTATAAATGGCCATAAGGATCGCCCAACGCGGATTAACCAAGCATGATCCATATATTGTATGATTCCCCAATGCGGATTAACCAAGCAAGGTCATAGTCCCCTATTAGCCCTCAATTTACAAAACATTTCAATATGCAATTCGAATCACTTTTTCACAAATATTACCAATCCATGAATCAAATCACATTTAATAAAAATAGATTGATGGCCAATTATAAAATAATCACATTTTAACAGAAAACACATTTATAAAACTATGTCATATCCACAAAGGATATTAATATAAAGAATCGGGTAATCACCATATCACATATATTAAAGTCACTCACCGAGACAAGTCCACAAAGCTTGACTGGGTCTCTAGTAATACTAATTTTAGTAATTCAAATGGTTCAAGACATGTTGACCAAATGACAATGGTGGGGTCCACACCCTAGCAATTTAATCCGAAAGATCTGCACATAATAATCTAGATCTGTAACTTCCTAAGGTCCACATTATTCTCAAAGAACAACAGACTAAAATATCATCGCGATCCGACGGTTGGATCTCCGCCAATTGCTAGAATTAGGTGGCGGTTAACAATTAATTTTACTAACTTAGAAATCTAATTCGGGAAGGTCCGTACATCGGATTCCCGATCTGTTAGCTCCAGTTATCCTCAAATATTATGTTCTATAACACATTAAGGTTTGGTAATGATCCAACGTTCGGATTGGTGATTCATATTTTGATCAAGTAATGTATCCTAATGAAACTAACTTCAAACAATCAAATTATATCATACAGATATCAATTATGGAATGAGGACATCTAATTGAACTTAGGAAGACATCATTGGCCCATTAGCCCAATGGCCCCACGCCACCGCACATGCCGTCGTGGGTGGTAGTCAATCGCCCCGACTCGTCGAAAAATTCAACTATTTTCAAATATTACCAAATTTTACAAACAATAAAATCTCAGTGAGGGGATAAATTTTCATACCTGTGGCCAAGTCCAATTCAGCCGGGAAGTGTCCCAATTTCATCCAAAACCACCGGAAACCCTAGAAATTGGTGTTCCTTGATTCATCGCGAAAACGAACTCCGACGCCTCATCCAATGCTTGGGCCTTGCTCTAGGGGTTGAGGGGAGTCTATTGGTTATGGTGATAGATGGTAATCATTGTCAGAATTATCGTAAAATGAGAAAACTCGCAGGAAATCCCTGGGTACTTTGTCGCTTCGACCTTGGAAAATGGAAAAGAAAAATGGAAATCTAACACTACAAGGATGTAGGACTCGTCAAGAGCTTTCCATGAACACCAATATCACCCAAAACGGAAGTCGGATGAAGAAGATATGGCCGGATCAAAAATGGTGGTTCGCGGGTGAAAAATGACTCATTTCGGGTCTCTCATCTCCCCTCCTTTTCTCTCCCACAACCTCATCTTCTTCTCTCTCCCGTTGCCACCTGGCAGCATCCAGTCCCTCATTTCTTTCTTTTTTTTTTTTTTTAAATACCAAAACGTCTCTAATTTCTTCGTTATAGCTCCGTTTCACGAATGGTTTGCGCCTACGCGTTCGTGAGATTGAGCTCTATCCAAATATATAAATTGTGACCTCGAAATGCCTACAAGTTTTAAATAAATAATTTCCAACTTCAAACTTTGTAAATAGTTTAATTAAAATCTAAATTCAACTAAATTAATATAAATTATCGAAAAATAATATAAAATCTCAATAATACAAATATGTAGATTATAACATTGAAATCCAAGAATGGGACCCTAGCCCCGGGCAAGTACTAACACCAGTGCAGCACACGATGAGTAGATAACGTAAATATGATCATGCAACGGTAAATCGATAATTCTAGTCAACATAATACTATTCATGGCCGAAAATATAATTAAGGCACCCCGTAATAATATGCATACATGTGAATCCTGTAGGATTCATAATGATCTCACAATTTTCTTCATTGCGACAATTCTTTAACGTCAATCTAATTATGGCATCGCTTAGAAAATGCATTATTAAAATATATATGGAAAATCAAATAACATATATACTATATAAAAGAAAAGACTGACTCACAGATACTTGTGAGGTCACAGCTGTTCGAACTAGGGAAGCCGAAGTCTCCAATAATAATCGCACTTAAGCATTATATTGGGACTCATTAGTAAAACTCCACTAAAATGATTAAATTTGGGAAAACGGAGTGCAGATTTAGAATCAGAGCATCGAAATATGCTAAGATGGGTCCCGGTAATTTTCATAAAAAGTCACCGATCAACCCTAAAAGGTCAACCGAGATGCCTTAGCAGTCTACTACGTTAAAACTTTGGAATTTCACTAAATGGATGTCAAAAACGGACTCAAGGCGTCAAAATTAGCCTAGAGGATTTCCGAGAAAATTTTGAAAAAGTCAGCACAAGGAATATTTCATAGAATATTCCAAATAATTTCCATATCCATTTGAGAAATGGGTTAGGTCTGATCCTGGGTTTGGATCCGGATCGAATTGTAGATCTAGTTTTTTTTTCTCAGGTCGGGTCGACCCGATCTTCATCGCAGGTTGCACCTCTGCAACAGCCAGTTTCTGGGTTGGTTTGGCCAAGAAAGCTCCCAAGCTTCGTTCAAGCTCGAATCTAAACTAAACTCAACAAATTATACATGGATTTGAAGCTCAGAGAGAGGAGAAGAATTTTATACCAGAAATCAAGTCGAGCCGTGGTCGAGATCAACCAAAAAAAGGCTTACAAATCTTATATGGTTTGCCGAAAATTGGGGAATATTTCCCAGAGGTATTTCTGCATCAAAACGTTGCCAAAACACAGGTATAGTGACTCAATCATCATTAAAATGAGACGAGGAAGACAAATTGAGTGGTCCCAACCTTTATCTTGGTCGGATTCGTCATATCCTCACTGGAATCTACTCAAATTCGAATAGAGCTCGGCTTCCTAGCCTTGAGCAGAGAGTGTGTGCAAGATAGACTAATGAGAGGGGGAGAGATAGAGGGTTCATGTTTTGGTTTGGTGGATATTGCCGTCACCATAAAGTGTAGTAATGTGGAAAAATGTGAATAAATTTAAACCTAAAAGTGCCTAAATATAAGAGTGCGCTAGTGAGCGGGAATGAACTCATTTCACACATGATGTAAGAGCATAAGTAAAGTACAGTAGAGTAGATTGAGAATTATACCATCGAAGGTAACCTTTCTGGTGTCGACTAGCATAGCTCAATTCGAAGTCCAGGTGGACATTTTGGGTCAGGGTGTGTCATAGACCATCTTCAATCTAGAAATAGTTTTTTTGCTCCAATGGTTTTGTGTTAAAATTTTATCCGAAGATTATTAGATAATGAATACAGGCTAAAAATTTTTTCGATGACTTTTTTCAAAATAAATTTTATGTAGATTATCATAATTTATTTTCATGAACATTTTAACCAAAAATATTCCGAGAAAATTTGAAAATTCTCTAAACCGACTTCATGAAACGTGTATTTATAGAGTTGTTTTAGTGAATTTTGATTTTTTTTAATCGTTAGATTTAGGTTTGGATCGTTAGATCTTTTTTGTAACCTTTAGATTTGATCATATTTGATCTCATCCATTAGATTTAATGTATTTAAAATTTTAAAATTGCTCAAATTATAGGTTTTAACCTAAATTTTATTTTAGACCCAACCATTGGAGGATGATTGGATTAGTTTAAAACCTAAATTTTGGTGGGTTGGCTTTTCAACCCTAGCATGGGTTAAATTTGCCCAAATTTTAGTTTTAATCCAAAACTTATTTTAAACCCAACCATTGGAGAAGGAATTGGGTTGGTTTAAAACTAAAATAAGGTTTTAACTCATGTTGGAAATGGTCTTATTATTTGTACCCTTTTAAAGCATATAAGAGGTTGTGGATAGTGTAAGTAATTGATGTCACAAGAAGAAATATAAGTTTGCATTTAGATTGGTTGTAAATAAGGTAAAAGGTACACTATGAAAAAAAGGCATTTTTATTTGCATAAAGAGAGAAGTTAGTTCAAGAAAGTTTTTGTTATCATGTGCCACTCGAGTTTAGTTCTGTTGATGCACAAAACCGGAGGGGTCTTGGAACAACGTAAATCTGACCGTGAATCTACAAGAAATGTAAATAACACAAGATGTATCGTGGTTCACTCCAAGGTTTGGGCTATGTCCACACTAATATTGTATTTCTCTGTTTGTGAGAGGATTGAGAGGGAAAAAGAGCTTCCTTATATGAGGATGAGCTTCTCTGAATATGAGAGGGGATGTAAGGCTCTCCCTAATTGTGAGAGTGATGGGTCATTTTATAGAATAAGGGTTCCACACTTATTACATATGTGCCCCTTCCTTTTTTACATAATTACATTTAAGTCCCCCGAGTATTTATATGAGGTCTAAATAAGGAGGCCCTAAGTATGGTATAAACAGTAGTCCCCTAAGTCTTCAGTCAAGAGAGTCTTTTGGTTGGAGACTTGAAATTCAGTCCATGTGTGGGCCGAAGTAACTAGATGTCGTCTAGAACTGATACTCGACATGAGGCGGTACCCAATCTGAAATGATGCTCAACTAGAAGTAGCACATGTTGCGAGGCTGCTCTGCTTGTGGCTTATGTTGCCTTGGTTGGCTTGGCCTGTGGCGTTTGAAGGTGAGGGAGTCCCTTTTATAAAATAAGGGTTCGCTCCTCAATACATGAATAATGTGCTAGAATTGATGCTCTCTAATGATGGTGAAGGAGTCCCTTTTATAAAATAAGGGCTCGCTCTTAATACATAAATAATGGGCTAGAGTCCCCCAAGTATTTTTCATGAGGCCCAGTTGAGGCCCAATATATGGTACATAATGTAGTCCCCTAAGTCTTCGGTCAATAGAGTCTGTTGGCTGGAGACTCAAATTGAATCCATGTATGGGCCGAATGGGCGGTTGTTCGGAGGCGGTATTTATATACCCTGCACTGAAGCTTTGTAGGTGAAGCTTTGCAAGTGAAGCTTTGAAGCTAAAGCTCTGTAAATGAAACTTTTGAAGCTGGAGCTTTTGTAAATGAAGCTTTTGAAGCTAGAGCTTTGTAAATGAAGCTTTCGAAGCTAGAGTTCTATAAATGAAGCTTTCGAAGCTAGAACTCTGTAAATGAAGCTTTCGAAGCTGGAGCTTTTGTAAATGAAGCTTTTGAAGCTAGAACTCTGTAAATGAAGCTTTCGAAGCTAGATTGACATGAGTGATGCTCATGAATGTTTGTGTTGATTGACATGAGTGATGCTCATGAATGTTGACATGAATGATGGTCATGAATGTTTATGCATGATTGATATGAGTGATGCTCATGAATGTTTATGTATGATTGACATGAGTAATGCTTATGTATAATTTTGGAGTACTGGGCGTACTTTTGATCACCTGATTGGTGATAATAGAGGCAGGGTGCCGAATAATTTTGGAGTACTGAGCGTACTTTTGATCACCTGGTTAGTGATAATAGAGGGCCTGACTCTTTTGGGCATATGGATCTTCGCCCTCCACATAATATTCCAGCCCATCATTTTGGGCTTGCTGTTTTTTTTTTAATTTTGTTATTTTTATTACCCTCTGATGGGGTTTATACAGATATCTCTGAAAGATAAGAAAAATATATTACATCATTCAAAAATAAATCCGACCATCTGCTCAATGGATCACGCCCATAATTCCTTCTTCTGCATGTCATCACCATCGCAATTATGTCTGCTTCTTTTTATACCCTTTTGCTTTATCTGCTTTTATTTTCTCTGCTTTTGCTTTCTCTGCTGCATGGTCCACGAGTCCCTTCCAAGGCTCGTAATATTCACCCACACTACAATTTGTGCTTATTTAATAGCCTTAAATTGTTGGTGGACAAGATGAACAGTTGGTGCCGAGAAAATAATCAATATTTGGAAAGTGGAGACGTTTGGTGCAGACAAAATGAAGGGGCATCTTCAAGTGCACTTGCCTTTATTGCACCTGATGGAGGTGGAGACGTTGGGCACAACGGGACCACCAAAGACGACGAGGTTGTGGCTTTTGATCAGGAACAACATCTCTCCAGCACCATCATCTCTCCACCACCGGGGCCCCGGTCGAGGGCGTGCTCAGTGCACACAGCAGTACCAAATTTGAAGCTAGATCAAACCAAAACCAAATTTGAAGCTAGATCAACGAGAACAAAGTTCACTACTGGAATTTGACTCACATGACGGAACGGAGGCCTAGGGATTTCAAGAATCTAAAATTAGGGAAATGAAGGATTAAACGCGAGCCAGACATCTGATCCATTCGAATTCCAAGCAATGGAATTAACACAACCTTGATGCCCCTCCAATTCTTTTTCCTGAGAAACCCTTCGCACCAACGAGGAGTGCATCTGCAACCTATGATTGGCATTGTGGCGAACGTCGGAGTCCAGGCCGTGGAGTCTTCGCCTCATTTGACGGCAAGCGAGGGGACCTTTGATCAGATGAGGTTTGTATCTCCGGTGTCGACACCCCGCATGGTGTCGCCGGATTCGATATCAGCTCCTACAACGTGACTCGATTGGCGATGATGGTTTCTCCAGAGTTAGAAGTACCAGAGAGAAAGAGAGAAAGAGGAGAGTGGCATTGTCGCCGTTCACGGTCGGGTCAGATCCGCCACCTAATCACCGTAGCTGAGTATTATCTTAAGGTCGTTATCGCCGTCCACGATGAGCTCGGCACACATGTCGGAGGCCATGGAGTCTGCCACGTGGCGCATGAGGGGCAGATGAGTCGAATAGCTCAACGGCGAGGTCGTTGAGGCTGATCTCCGAGAATCCCGAGCTTCTGACCTTGTTGACAAACTTCCCTCTGCTGCGAGCCTCTGACCTTGTCAGCCGCCGGCGTCTGCTCCGGCAACCTGCGAGAGAAGCAGCTTAGGTTGTGGGGGCACCAATGAGACGACTTCCGAATTTGGAACTGAGCTTCATCTCCTGGTGTGCAAATCTCCGTGATCTATCAGTCTGGCGTGCAAGGCGAATCTTTTTTCAACACATATTTCTCCTGATTTATCATTCCCTCACTTCGTGGTCCTCCTCGCTGCTGTCCCCCATCAACATCTGCTGCGGCGGCGGCTATTGGAGATAAGCTTGAGATTGGGATTGAGAGAGTGCCTCGTTTGAACATCATCATGTCCCAACTGCCTTCATCCTCGTAGAAATCGATTGGTTGAGGTTTCTCCGAGTACATGTCGTGGGTGTGGAAATTAAAAATATGAGTTTGCCATTTTTGTTACTTTTTGTAGTCAATGAGTTTTGGGGTTCTCTTAGCTCAAAGACAGAAAGAGCTCTCTAGAAAGAGAAAGGAGAGAGAAGCTAGAGAGAGAAAGAAAGAGAGAGAGATTTGAATCTTTTATGTTTCTGGGATTTTGTGATTTCGCAGATTCACGACGGATGTGAAAAATTGAAAGAGAACCGACATAACTTTTCGTGTCGATTCCCATAGACGGCACCAAATGTTGATGCACAAAACCGGAGGGATCTTGGAACAATGTAAATCCGACTGTGAATCTGCAAGAAATGTAAATAACACAAGATGTATCGTGGTTCACCCCAAGGTTTGGGCTACGTCCACACTGATATTGTATTTCTCTGTTTGTGAGAGGATTGAAAGGGAGATATAGTTTTCTTATGTGAAGATGAGCTTCTCTGAATATGAGAGGGGATGTGAGGCTTTTCGTAATTGTGAGGGTGAGGGGTCCTTTTATAGAATAAGGGCTCCTCACTTATTACATATTTGCCTCTTCCTTTATTACATAATTACATTTAAGTCTCCTGAGTATTTATACGAGGTCTAAATACGGAGGCCCTAAGTATGGTATAAACAAGTTCATTTATGTTCTTTTTGTCACATAAAAAGGATATTTGTTATATGTTCATTGTCAACATGTGAGACTCGAGAAATTTATTACCAAGGAAGAAAGAATGTTTAGAAAAATATATTCATATTATTTATCCAAAAAGGTGATTATAAGAAGATGATGGACCACATTATGAGTTTGTAGCATCTTTGGAATTATTTTACAAAGCTCGGATGAAGTCGTTGTGAATTTTACGACAAATGCAGTGCAAGACACTTTGCATGGGTTGTTTGGCTCAGTGAATAACATGGGAAGCAGTTGGGCAGCTAAATCATTGTACACTTGTTAGACTTGGGACGAAAAAAAAAGTGAGGTGTCAACAATTTACAAAGACAACAAGTTGTTTACAAAAATGGAAGAAGGATTATCTTACATGATCACATGAACTATAAGCTTAATGTGACGAATTATCTTTAACAATGTGAGCAAACTACACACGGAAGCACTACGTGCCTATAGGTCTTGGGAATTTCATGCTCAAGTACATATTAAGGAGTCATTCAGGCCCTTGATACCCATACTCCTATGACTTTGCCTTTCTTGAGCTCAATGATGCAGGGGTCGACTCTTTGGAGTCTCACTCTAGTGTTCTCCGTTCAGTTAGGCTCATATGCCAAATACCGCATATACCACCATAAATATGCTCGAGTGGTCTCTTCAATAAATGCACCATCCTAGCAGAACACAGAGGTCTACCTAACATGGGCCTGCAACCTTATTGTCAGGATGCATATGAGAAACCTCTTCTATAAATAGCCAAGTCGAACAAGGAGATAGATCATCGTCATTTACTACTCATAACTCCCTCAATTTAGTTTCTCTCAAACCCTCTTTCTGACTTTAGGCATTGAAGGCCCTCTGGTGGACACCTTAATTTTTTTTTTGGGTGTTCGCCAATTAAGCTAATGGTGTTACTTGTTTTGCAAGTGTGATTGATGTCATTTTATTCTTGGCAAAATTTTGTATCCACAACCTCTACACATTATTCAAAGCATAATCGCCACCCTAATATTACCACTGCACAACTGTCTCAAAAAGGCAATTAACATGAATTTTGCATCTCTTTCACAGCAAACTCATGAGTTTTCAACTCCCCAAACTAAAAATCATTCAAGCAAGCTAACTTTTTTTATAACATTGCTTGTAGGAACATAAATAATCACACCCATTCAAAGCTTGCCATATGAACCCTAACCTCGGAATGACGAAGTTACCCTTGACAGCACAAGCATTCCATAATTTCAACCCTAATGAACTAAACAGATCAGCCTAGTTGAAGAATAATGAAAGTCCACAATGATTCGGCCTTAAGGCCAAGTAATTAGCACTTTAGCTGAACACTTGACCCATTAGCAAGTTAACACTTTTTTTCCCATTAAGATGACCAACTACCAGATAGTAGTTCAACCTGCAGGTCAGCTTAAAAGCTTTGGATGACTCATTAAAGTCCTAAATATAGTCAAAGACTTGCCTATGGAACTGAAGACTAGCTCTTACATGTAGAGTTCAGGATGAAGTACAAGAAGTCTAGATGTCTCTTGTAAGTTTGAACTTTTCTTCTATAAATAGTCAAGTCATTCATTAAATCTCATAATTCATAAATCTCTACAAACCTCTCTCTAACTTAAGCATCAAATGTTGCCACCACTACCCAACACCACCATCCCACTTCAATCTCTACTAACGCGGCCACCAACAACATTACAACCATCACCTCCGCCACCACTGTCGCCATCACCGCTACCACCACTACATTTTTCAATGAACATTCACCACCATCACCAAGCACTCAAAACCACTCCCACCATCTCACCAACGACAATTTACCATCATTGCCATTACTAGTACTCCCTAACATCATTGTTGCCGCCTTCACCTTATCATCATAAATGCAAGTCAATACTCCACCCCTTAAGACAATAATTGCCTAAGCTATGGGCAATTGGCAATTCTTGCTTTCGTGAACAATAGTTGCTCGAGAGCCTCTCCACCCTATAAATAAATTGCTCTGGCAATTCACATTAAAAAAATTATTTAAAAAATAAATAAAAAGTTAATATTATTTTATAATATAAATATCATCTTTTTTTTGGAACAAACCCACTTTTTCCCTCTTTTTGTCCCTCGATTCCTCCGTCTTTCGTAATCTCTGTCACGACGCAGAGCTTGCGAGAGGAGTGCCACCTGTGTAATACCCTAAAAAATTTAAAATATATGATTATGTGGAATTTTTTTTTCGGAAAGTGAAATGACGAAAATGTCCCCCTTTGACTAAACGTAATTATACGAGGACGTATTTTATCCTTGTATGTTTTATTGGATTTCTTGACATATTTGGATAGAGGATGATCCTACAAGCGCGTAGGCGGAAACCGTTCATGAAACGGAATTATAACAAATGAGTTATTAACAAATAAAGTTATGGGTAAAATGGGAATTTAATTATTAATTTGGAAGGTTCCAGATTTGTTGGAGAGTGGATATGGTACCACGTGGATGGCTATGATGGAGGAAGGAAAGAAATGGATGGCTGGGATGGAAATAAAATAAGGGAGAAGCAGAGAAGAGAAATGAGGGAAATGAGGGATGGGAGAAGGAGAGAACCGGCTGACCCGGTTTCTCCACTCGACCTGGTACCTTGACTCGGCTGTATCTCTTCCGTCCGAAGTCCGTTGGAGGTGATTTCGGTGTCTATGGAGAGCTCTCAAGGAGCCCAACCTCCCTGTGGTGTTAGATTCTTAAATTCCTTATCCAATTTCTCAAATCGAAGCCATAAACCTACGGTGGTTTCGACGGGTTTCTCCCTCTTTCCGGTGAATCAGCCAAAAATATTGTCGATGACCACCTCCAAAAGACTCATCTCAACCCCAGGAGCAATGCCCAAGCCTTGGATGAGGCGGCGGAGTTCGTTTTGGTGGCGAATCAACAACTACCCAAATCGGGGTTTTCCGACGGCAATTTGGAGCCTTTTTCGGGACGGCCAACCGCCACCCACGGCGGCGCGTGGCCAGAAGGCCGTCAATGCTATTTTTAGGCTAAATTAGATGTCTTGAATTCAGTTTTGATATTCGTATGACGTAGGTTGATCGTTTGAACCTAAATTCACTACGATACGTTGCTTATCAATATATGAATCAACGATCCAACCGTTGGATTATCACAAAACTTTGATACATTATAATACGTAATATTTGAGGACCTTAGGAACTTACGGATTGGGAATTCGACGTATGGATCTTCCCGAATTGAATTTGCCAGTTAGTAAAATAAAACGTTGACCGCCACTTGATTTCGTGATTGGCGGAGATCCGACCGTTGGATCATAATGAAATTTTAGTATGTTGTTCTAGAAGCGTAATGGTGAACTACGAATGACTTGATCCCTTCGTAGGGTACGTAGGCAATCTAACGAGGAGGTTAGATGTAGTCATAAAATAACCTAAATTTAATATTATTCTTGATTTGCTAAGGAAAGAAATTTATTATGGTTAATAGCGTAGAGATTAACCATGATTTTATTTTGGCCTATCACCGGATTTAGCTTCCACATAAGAATTTTGGGTCTTTACAACCTGCACTTCCACCATGACATGTCGTCCAAGTTCATTGCCTTTGGCTTAGGCAAAGCCGCACTCACTAGCCGTCGGCGAATGATCTCATCTTTCGCCTCACTTCCTATCAGCGAATTCTCTCTTCATCCTCCTCGCTCGACTTTGTGCTCGCGGGCGACGAGTCCTAGTACATGAGGCCATTATCCAATGGCCTCAGCTCTTAGTCGTCCAATTCCATCACCACCGCCATCAGAACATTGGAACACGACTCAAATTTTGGAGTTTGCTCCGCCTTTCCCCGTCTGCCTTTTTTCTTCGTCTTCGTCCCTTCCTCTCTATCTTCCTGTTCCTCCTCTTGGTCTTTTAAGCCGATTTCGCGATCATAGAGAAGGCGGACTCCTCCCTCGACTGCCATCTCCTATTGCTTCGCCCTCGCCTTCAATTCTTTTATTATCATGTGATGTCATGATGACGTCAACATGACATCATATTGCCTCAGGCACAAAAGGCAGACGAGAATTGCTCGATTGTTGAGTCTAGGAGAGTTGGGCCCACCAAATAGCAGGGGGATTTGAGTGGGCTGGAGCAATTTTTGTTAGGGTAAATACATTGAATCACCTAATTACAAAGGAGATTTGTTGGGTGAACTTAATTTATATATAAAAAAAAAAAACTAAAGCAATACCAAACTCAACCTAAAAAACCATTTTTTTTTAACAAACGACATTATCTATACTAAGAGGAAGATGTGAGTTTATCCTCACAATAGATTAGTAATAATGTGATTCAAATTTGTCTTTAACGTAATCAAAACCGGTTTTTGATTAAAAAAAATACGTTTAGGTACAAACTGACGCGGACTTCAATCACCCAGAGTGGGCCCCACCCGAATGACGCAATAATCAAATTATTCTCCACAGCGATGCCATTTCCTCACTCTCCCTACTTCATCATCATTTTTGTTCAGCAACCGGAACCCCAAAATCTCAATTTCTGAGAAGCTCAGACAAACAATCTCATCAATTTGCAGTTTAGTCCTCCCCCATGGCGCTCTTTGCTTCTTCCATCAATCTCCATCTATCTAAAATCTCTCATTCCGAATTTGCCCCTCGGCCCCGCCCCTCCCCGTACGACCCCCCCAAACTCCTCCCTTTTCCTGCCGTATGCTCCTCCCAACGTGCTGCCGCCAACGCCTTCTCCAGAGAAAGGTGTGAGATCTCTCTCCCAGTTTTTCTTTTCTGACTTCTCAGTTTTCGCTTTTCTTTGAATGTTCTGTTTGGTAGCCGAGAAAATTTTGGATTAAAACGAAGATCAAGCTTCTCAAGAAGCTCTCGATCTCTTTGTTTCGGCCTTTATGATCAAGGTTTTATTAATTCATTTTTGTTTAAATCGTCACGAAGAAGATTAAGAGCAAGTTTCAAGTCAACTTAGAGTAGATTTTGAAGTTTTTTTTTTTTTTTAATTTTATTTAATTTTTTAATTTAATAATTACGATCCGAAATATTCGTTGATATTTTGATTATATACTGGAAAATTTTATGCAGGAACATTATGCGTGCGTCGATGAATGGTCTGAATGCAGTTGGATCAAGCTCGTTGGTTAGTTACATTATATGCTTAATGCAAATAGTTTCATGGTTATTTTAGTGGGATTTCATGTTTATGACCATTCCTATGATATTTCGGATCGATTGGTGTTGTTTGATTTACTATCTGAAAATTTTCAATTAGTGAATCTGTTGTTTTTGGCAAATGAAATGAGTTGCGATCAGTTTCTTTGAAAGGATAACAGACATTGGATTCTAGTGGAGATACCTATATGTCGAAAGCTTTAACGGAAAACAAATTAACCTCACAAATCTTTGTGCTGAGGTCCCGAAATAAGGGGCGTTAATTTGTTATAGTTATTCCTATGGGATTCTAGGGGCTGCATTATTGGTCAGATTATTCAAACCACTATTTATGAGTAAATTTTAGTGTTTGAGAAACCCAAGTGACCCATGACTTGAAACAGGAAATTCCATCGCAGACAGTAAGATAGAATAAGAGGTAGTTTGGACCTTGCAGCAGAAAATAGAGATTACATTCTCTTTGACTGTTTTTCGTTTTGCTCTGTCAATATTTTATTTGCCTGTTAAAACTTTTCATTATCCTTGAGTGGGTCATGATCAAATCTTAGAACTTTTGGGGTTGGAAAAATTAGTTCACAATGCAATAATACATCTAGAGTCTAGACTGACTTTTGATTATCTGCAAGAGTGTGATGAGACTGTATCATATACCAACAAATTGATGGATACTTTAAACTGCAGAAGTCTGATCAAGGTGCTGATTATCTTCCAATGCCAGTTGTTATGATCGATCAAGATTCAGATTCTGATGCAACTATTGTGCAACTCAGCTTCGGCGATCGCCTTGGAGCACTCATTGATACGGTGAAGTTGCCAATGGAAACTTTATATGTTTTCTATTTTAGGATAACATGGATTGCGATCCTCGTGTTTTTATTTACATTGTATTTCAGTTTTGAGTGTGATAAGTTTTGAAACAGGGGTCTTAAAGCAGATCCTTTTAAACCAAAATCTTTCGGCACACCAGTTTAGATTTCAGATAGGACTTCTTATTTGTTTCTCTTGAAACCACCTTCAAACGTGCTGCATGTACCCGATCTACTAATCAAATAGATTTTATTTGTTTTGTTAACAAAAGGAAGCTTATGATTGATTGCTTTCCTTTGTTTAAATGAGGACAGATGAATGCATTGAAAGATTTGGGATTGGATGTGGCTAAGGGAACTGTCACCACTGAGGGACCAGTCAAACAAACGAAGTTTTATATAACACGATTGTGAGTACTTATTTCTTTTTGTTTCTCATCGTGTAGCACATATTAAGTATGTGTATGTTGAGTTTTTCCCATACGTAGTTCTAAAAGAAAGTTTGAACCAGTTTTGTGGTGCTATTGGAGATTCTCAAACATTTTAGGTCTAGGTGCCTAATATAGCATCATACCAATTTCATTTTTCACTTAATAGTTAAAGCTTTTTGGAATAGTGGTCAGCCGGTGTACTTTAACATAGTATCAGGGCAGGAGATTTGGAATTTAAATCCTTGCAATTAGAAACTCCCAGTGTAAGTTGAATTGCTTCAATATGGTATCAGAGCCATTCATCAAATGTTGGTCATCCTAACCGACCACATAGGTATTACTATGTACCATACTTATTTCGGGACTGCGCCACTTCTATTTTTTGCCAAATTTGAGTAGAAAATAAGGTTTATCACTGTTGTTCTAGTGGCTAAATTTGTACATCAGGGTGCCACACCGACTGGTGTCTCTAGTATCTTCAGACCTTAGAGGGCCCCTAATTAAGTTGTGCTGCAATACTAAGCCAGCTCATTTCTAATTCTGTGAACCACCAATTTATGACCATAAAATCAAAAAGATATTCAAGCCAATTTGGATGTTGAGATATTGTTCTTTTGGGTTTATAAAAAGCTGAGCTGTTAGAATTCCTTTGTCAGACATCGACCATAGAGCTTGAGAACAAGCCCTTCAAATAGAATTACCCCACTCTAACTATCATTGAGGCCTTTTGAATTAAAACCCCACACCTGACGGATTGAGCAGGTGGCCAAATGGGGACAATATCGGTGTTGTTGGAGTAGGCTCATGGCCCATCTACCTGAAATTTAAGATGGTCTCAGAGCCAGGGGACGGGTCCGTACATCCACGTGAACGGGTGGGTCTCCTTTGGCCCCACGCAAATGGGTGAGCCCTGACATGGCTCCACGTAGGCCAAAAGATGCCGCATGCATTGGCCCAGCGCGAACTGGTGAGCTCTGGCTTGGCTCCACGTGGTTACCGATGTGTGGAACTCCACGTGTGACCCATAAAATAGGGTCTCATGTGCGGGGAAGTGTTAGAATTCCTCTGTCCCACATCGGCCACAGAGCTTGAGAACAAGCCCTTCAAATAGAATTACCCCACTCTAACAATCACTGAGACCTTTTGTGTTAAAACCCCACACCTTACGGATTGAGCAGGTGGCCAAGTGGAGACAGTATCGGTGTTGGAGTGGTCCCATGGCCTGTCTACCTGAAATTTAAGATGAACTGCTCAGTGTGTTTATAGTTAGTTTCCAATACATGTGTACATAATCTACAGATGTTCAAAATTTTGATATGTTTCACTGTACAAGTCTGTAATTGTCACTCTTAATTTGTTGTACCACCTATAAGACAAATACTCTCTACATTTTGTAATGCAAGTTTTTAGCATTTACAAATTGTTTTCGCGAATGCTAGAGACACTGGGCGCAAAGTTGAAGATCCCGATATGTTAGAGAGAATTCGACTTACCATCATCAACAATCTTTTGAAGTATCATCCAGTAAGAATGCTCAATCATAAAATTTTATGTGAAGTGTGAGACGGTTCATTGTATTTTTAAATTGTTGTCAAATGATTCGTTGTTTTCAATTTGATTTGCTAACTTTCTGCTTACTATAGGAATCTAGTCAGCATCTAGCAATGGGTGAAGCATTTGGAATAAAAGCTCCAGAGAAGAAGGTGATGTTCTTAACCTTTTAGCCTTAGGATCATAATTTATTCAGCTCTATGCCCATTTTACAGTTCTTATTTGTTCGTCTCTACTGTGGATGTCCCTCTTTTGGGCTTACCTTCCAGTGCTGAACGGTGTATGTCCTAATGAAACTCAATTATAGGACTGTCCTGCTGGTCACTCTTGGCCTTTGCTCTGATGCCATAATAGTCACAGGGTTGGAAATATTATGCTTCCATAGCCTATCTCCTCTATTGGGCCAAATTGAATCCAGACCACACAGATGAATCTGCATGCTATATTGTAGTCAGCTTGTCATCAGTTGTCGTCTCAATGGCTTCATATGATTCCCTTAAGGCTGAAAAGAAGTTGATTGCTTTTTTTTGGTTCTATTTATTTTTGAAGATGAATCTTAATAATAAAATATGTTTGGGGTCCTGTTGCCAAAAAGTGTGTTGTTTTTTGTTTGCCCACTCTCTCTCTCTCTCTCTCTCTCTCTCTCTCTAAGTGGACTAATTTTTTAGCATCTTTTTTGTAGAGTGTGCTGATTGTATTATATGATTTTGTTTGGTATTGTTGTATTAGCTGTTGGACTTGTAGTCATCTCACCTTGTATTTTCTTCACTTTGTGTTTATCATAAGAGAAAAGTCAGGATCACTTTTAGTCATCTCACTTTGCGTTTTCTTATGCTTAATAAGTTCTGTAACTTGCTTCGTTCTCAATTATGTGCAATCAACTTCATTTTAGTACTAAAAGCCTTGCAGCCAGTATTTAGTTTTTTTGTCAAAGACTCAAAACATTTCCACTGTCATTAAGTTTGTTTTACTTCACTGCAGTCAAGTATGATTTTATTGTTGAGACGCTTTTAGTTCATGCATGTTTGTATGTCCTTTTTTTATGACAAAATGTCCTTTTTTATGACAAACTTGTTTGTAATATACTGATATTGTTGATTGCAGCTTGATGTGGATATTGCAACTCATATACATGTGAAGGAAGATGGACCTAAGAAGAGGTTTGCAACATATAATTGAGAATAGCATTTAGCATTACAATTTTATTTGTTATCTTCTATTTCAGTTTCAGTGTTATATTCCACACCACATTGGGTTGCGGAATGAATACTCTCATCTCTGATAAAATTTTCAGTGTTCCCGGAACACGGAACACGGGCCGGTACACCACATGTTATAATGCAAGGGGAGGGGCCTTTAAAAAAACCCGTCTCTCTGCTTATATTACCGGCTCGTGTTTTGGGCACATAAAGAAATCTCTCCTCATCTCTAAGCTTTCTTCACATTTGTTTATCGTGATGGTTGCTTGATTTAGCATGTGCTCATGCATTTATGTTATCCATATCACCAGCTTGCTTTACATAGAGACAGCAGATAGACCTGGGTTGCTAGTAGAAATCATAAAAATCATTGCTGACGTTAATATCGATGTGGAATCAGCTGAGATTGATACAGAAGTATGCCCTTCCCTAATTGCTTTCTCTCCTCCTTTCCTCCCATTTACCCGTGGTTAACTTTCTACTCTCGTCTTATAGGGGTTGGTAGCCAAAGATAAATTTCATGTTAGCTACAGAGGGGCAGCATTAAACAGTTCCTTGTCTCAGGTAATTGATTTGGTTCTGTATTGCCAATTCAGATTGTGTGACCTTCCGATTTAACCAATATTTTTAGCTCCAATCGTCATTGAGAGAGCTCTTGATTACCTTCAAGTTTTAGGGTTTATTAATTTGAATTCTGCTATAACTGCAAAAAAAAAAAAAAAAATTCTGGTTATGCATCGTAAGAACGTTGTGCACTATCTGTTATAAGAATTTTTTTGAATTTTCAGGTGTTGGTGAACTGTTTGCGTTACTACATCCGTAGGCCAGAAACAGATATAGATAGTTACTAATACCTGGATAAACTGCATTTGTTCGTAAAGCAAACTGTAGCAAACAGTCAGCTCAGAGTGACTTGCTGATGCGCTAGTTTTCGAGATTTTGAGTTAATGTTGCTGCAGCATGGGGGATTTTCTGTATGAGCATCCAGTGATTCCTATGATTTATATAAAAGTTAGTATGCATTTGTCTTCCGCCCGACGCCTTGTCGAGTGGTGATCAAGCAGTATGAATACGAACTTTTTCTCCTTTGAATTGATGTATTCAGCCTTCTATGTGTCTATGCAGCAAAGACATGGTTAATGATTTAAGAGGTTTTTTTCTTTCTATTTTTTATAATTTCGTATCGAAGCTTCGAACAAGCTTTTTAGTAAAACGTCTTACGAATCGAAATTATGTCTTTTAAAGCATAATTCAAAACATGCAGATGTTATTTTCCCGAAGACTGAAAACACGCCATTAGCTTCTTTCGTGGTCTTGTTCGAATCTTTTATTTTCAATTATCGCTTGCATAAAAATGAAAAATAAAACACAATTATCTGCCTACCATGTCGTAAACCACCGTATATGGTCCACTCTGTCGCTTCCAATCATGTCATAAACCATGTATAATGTATGCCCCTAAAAAGTAATAACAATTTTGTCGTAGGCCAAGTAACTTGAAGGTGAGAGTACCTTCAAGGCACTAAAAATGCCTGAGAGGAATAAACGAGATTATGTAAAAGTCTGCAAGTTTTTGTTTCTTTCTTTGGTTGCTTACAGTGGCAAGTTCAGGAAAAATTCTTGGGAAGGAAGAGGGGTCAGTAAGGAAAAAGTTGGTGCCATTTTTTGGCCGGAAACAACACGTAAATTTGTCGATTTGGCATTTCGTCGAGCAATTGATAGGCTATAGTCTTTTGCAAAGCTATGGTGTGTAGGTGTCATAGAGATGCCCACAACGTCCGAGCGAGTCTGCCGACTGATATCAGCATAAAAGTCATCGTTTTTTGTTGACAAGTTAGGTCATGCCGAGTCTCATTCATGCATTTTGTCGGTATGTGCACGAATTGGTTACTACCAGGACAACCAATGGGTCATCAGAGGCAATCCACAACTTTTCCTGCCTCCAGGGGGTCAACTGACCACGTTGACCTCCTGGTGGATCCGCCACTGGTTGCTAAGTGTGGATTCTCTACTATGTTCCAATGTATCTTACATGTCAAAATTTTCGATTGTTAGATCTTTATACAAGGATCTAATGAGCAAAGATCTAACCGAAGCATAGTAGAATTTTCAGACACGTAGGATAGTTATTCGTGCTAAGCTAATAAGACCAAACTTTAATGATAATGAGAGCCATAGGCACAGGTCATCCCCCCACTAGAACCAACTCTAATCTCCACCAGAAACAAGAAGAAAAATCAAATTACATGTTGGTGGATGCAGTCATTTCTGGCTAACTAATTAATCCTCAATTCTCACTTTCTTCCCAAGCAAAGTTGGTACATGTAAAAGGCCTAAAGGGCAGGTAGCACCACCAACTCTCTATTATTTTAACAACATATTTTAAAGGTCTGTTTCCTTATCTAGCCAGAACATTTGTCGTTTGATGCCATAATTTCCAGATCAAAGTGGTTGAATGTCTGAAAATTGAAACACCAGTTCTCCTCCTTCATTCTTGATTTTTTTATACCAAAAATGGTTTACAAAACGGTAGTCCTTTTCGTTATCCTCCTCTTCAACATGAGCTATGTGATTTTCGCTTCTGATCCGGATCCGGTTCAAGACTTCTGCATAGCCAACACAGAGCCTGCAAGCCATTCCAGCCAATGCAAGAACTCATCCCTCGCAACTGTAGAAGATTTTGTATTTTCTGGCATTAAGGTTCCTGGAAAGTTTGGTCCTACCGGGCTTTCTGGCGTTTCGGTGAACTCAAATGTCTTTCCAGGACTCAACACACTTGGCATGTCATTTGTCCGAGCTGACTTTGAAGTTGGTGGAGTAAACGTGCCACATTTTCACCCGAGAGCCACGGAGACTGCATTCGTGCTCGAAGGAAAGATTTATTCGGGGTTTGTTGATACGAATAACAGGATTTTCGCCAAAGTGATCGAAAAAGGTGAGGTGATGGTGTTTCCAAGGGGTCTACTGCACTTCCAAATGAATGTTGGTGATACTCCGGCAACTTTATTGGGCAGCTTTGACAGCCAAAACCCCGGATCCCAGAGAATCCCCGCTGCAATTTTCGGATCCGGTATCAAAGATAAGCTCTTGGAAAAAGCTTTTGGATTGAGTTCTAAGGAGATTTCTAAGTTGAAAAAGAAGCTTGGTTCACATTGATTGAGCTTGCTAGAAGAGTACCTGCAGTTTCTTTTATTTTTATTTTTTATTATTTGATTTTATTAATTTGAATGTAGTGACTGCATGTAGTATAATTGTGTGAGCAAATTATAGATTGATGAAATACATGAATTCAAATAAGGTATATTTTTAGGACTGTTGGCAAAGGCAATACGCTGGCCTTTTGCACCTGAGTTTGATTATTTTCGTGAAATACTGTTGTATAAAATATTATATCTGGTACTCAGCATGATAAAGATTATTTCTTACCGAAAAAGCAATTTAAATAAATGTCAATTATTACAAGACATCATTATTATAAGGTCATGGCTACAAAAGTGAAGGTAACATCTCTTGCTTTTTTGAATTGAAAACTTTGGTTCTTCAACCTTTATGATCATAGCCAGCCAGCATGCTTTGTTAGTTGCTCACCTCTCCTACTAGTAGTCTAGAAATTTGGTTATAAATTATTAAATGGATGCAGATATGAGCGTAGTCAAGTTGGCTAAATCTGCAGTCAAGTTGGCTAAATCTGCAGGTGCTTTCCCAACCTAAGTTCGATCCCCCCTCCCTGAAGCTTAGGTTAGATTCGAATGTCGGTCAAATAAAGAAAAGAACAAAAAACATAGACGAGTGCAAAGAGACTTTGCTACCAAGCATATTATGATGAGTGATGACCATCTCACATTGTTCTACAACCACCCCACCACAACATCATAATTAGCATTACAAACTTTAATCTGCAGAAAAGAAGAGTTACTCTCACACTCGACCTAAATTTTTAATTAACACAATTAATTAAGTCATACTTAAAGCAAGGCATTCAACATCTCATTCCAACTATCAGGCACCCCAGGAAGGCACCAATGGCTGCAGTCAGAGGATAAGCCTCCTGGGTGCTGCTTCTCTTCTTGCCCCATGGCCCTTCTGTACACAGAAGGGTGCCCGTCTCTTCGAAAAGCCGACATGGTAGTTATGTCCTGAAGATATACCGGAAATCTCATATTTCTCAATACAGTTTGTAGCACTATCAATGGCTCTGGAACATGTTGGTGACTGAAATAAGCCAGAGGCTGCTTCTGATTATAGCATCTCCAACCATTTTCTCTGCCGAAAAAGCGAATAACACGTTGAAGTATGTATAAAAGAATTCTGTGAACTATATAATTGCATCATAACTGCATTAGAGATCTCATATTATGTACCTGTTGTGCCTAGGAGACATGCTTCGAAAAATCACTCGGGTTTTTCGAGGATCTAGGTTTAAATCGATCCATTTAGCCCATGTAGTGAGTCCTTTTTGGTATGCAACCATTGGATTAATGTTTGTATACAGAGAGTGCCCTTCCATGTAATAATCCCACCTGAAACATGTTAGAAGAACTCTTCAATTAAGATCATAATTAAGAACATCCACAATGCTACCACTTCTGAAGCAAAGGAAATGAGGAAAGGTGACTCGATGAATGCGAATTTTCTCTTACGAACTCGATTTGTCAGAGTGAGTCCACCAGTGAGCAGAATCAAACACAAGAACATCAGCTCCTCTCCAGTACTTTGCATTCTCTTCTATCAAGTCCAAATGTAAAATTCTCTTTTTGTCAGCTCCTCTGTTCAACTCCACTAGGAGTGGTGCCCACGAAAACTCAATCGATGTCTCAAAATCCTGTGTGAATTACATTTACTGTTTATGTTAAAGATTTAAGAACAACGATCAAATCTTGAGGCTTTCCTCTAAACAATGTAAAAACAAAAACTGAAAATAGTTATCACACAAGTTTTCAGTTTTTACAATGATGAAAACTATGAACCGAAAATTGAAAGTGATTGGTTATCAAACGATGCCTAAAATTTGAACAAAAATAATTGTACCATTGCATGGAATGCCATTGAAGGACCACTGTAGGTCACTCTCTTTCTGCCAGTTGGAACAACTCCTTGTACCAAGCACACTAGAGATTCCCACTGATTCCTCATTATAGAATCACCCACCAGCATTATTCTTTTCCTTCTCATTTTTCCAAGAAATTTCAGTGCATCAAACCTTCAATGAAACAAAAAACCAAGAAATCACATTACTAAATGATTTTAAATTACAGGGAGGGAGATTCGAACTTGGATGTAGAGGAGAGAGCACACTACTCTAGCAAATTACTTGGCTAAGTTCATGCATTCGGATAGATTCTTTAGTTTTAGTTTAGAGTGGTACCTTGGAATGGAGCAGCTGTTTGGCTTCCACCTCCACTTTTCGTAGTCGGAATCCGGCCTTCCATTCTTTTGACAAGTCACCGCAGTGCTAAGATATGGACAAGTCGAGTCATAAAGAGGGTACGATTGATCGTAAACCCATTTTCCGTCAGAGAGCTCACATCTCCTCCTTGAATTTTGGTGGCTCTGAACCATGTTCACTGCATCATCTTCATCGTCAAGCCAAGAGTCATCTTCTAGCTCAAGATGTGATGACTTCCCATGAAAGAAGCATAGAAAGACAATGAAGATGCAGGAGAAGAAGAGGAGTTGAAGCTTTGGTTTGCTCATTGATTTCCGAATTCCAAAGCTAGGGAAAGCTTGAAGTAGCTAGTGTCCCCAGTGAAGAAAACAAGCATTTTATAAGCTGCATGCAGGGCCTTGATGATTGTATATGATTAGAACTGTAGCATCAAAGGCATGACTTGCGGTGTGGTAGCACCATATCCAATTATCCATATGCAATGCTTTTTGAGAATGACTTGTATGACACAAATACGCTATCATGGTGGCGTTTCGTATCAATAATAATGTGTTAGTTTTTCTCTACTTATCATCCTATTACTAACGTGGGACATTACTAGAGTGGTGTTCTTATATTATTGACATGAAACGTTATTGTGATAGTGTACTGGTGCCACAAATTACTCTCATAGTGAGGAGGGGTGGTAGAAAGTCGAAACAAGGGATAAAAAGTAAGAAATTAGGTACCCGTAACTGGCGGATGTGTAGGCCATGCACATCAATGGAATTGCTTTTCAAAAGTAATAAAGGTTAAAGAGATAATTAGACCAGTTTACTTTGCAGAAAATTAAGGATCGTTGCACCAAATATAAACACCAATATCTCCTAAACACTGTTTTAAAAATCCCCGTCTAGCGCCGCCTAGGTGCTATGACACACCCCGACCCTAATTTTCTCCATACACCAGGGTAGGCACGTGCTGGTTGACACTCGAAGGTGACGCAAGCCATTTAATTATAAAATACAAATAAGATAATAGAAATTTAATTATAAATATTATGCAAGTGAGGAATATGTTCAGAACATATGACTAACTAGAACACTAAAGGAAATAATATAAATTTGAATGAATAAGAGAATGGGTCCTATGCCGAGAGGACTCGAAGATGCCGATGCATAAGTGTCTTGACGCCGGGATTGTATGCTTTGATTCTAAGTCCTGAAGGGGCGCAAAACAAACATGAGTAGACCAGAGTTTATATACATATAATAGAAACAGTTATCAACATACTAACCCCTAGGTTTTGTGAAAACAATAGCATAATATATAATTAGGTTTTTCCGAGAACTCTAGCATGCCATAAAACATCTCATAAAAAATATCTTGTATATAGTGCTAACTAGTGGTATTAGCATCAATTACAGTATCAGAACCCTTCATTTGCCAAACGTGCATATCTATCACTTGCCAAATAGGCATAACAATATCATTTGCCAAACAAGCATATATATCATTTGCCAAACATGCATATCCGTATCAATTGCCAAACAGGCATATAGTGACCACTAGGTACACACAAAACGTTGAACATAATCTTTCTAAACTATAGGTACATATATCTCAAAATCATCTTCATAGTATAAAGTCATCCATCATCTATACTATAAAGAAGTGTGTGAAAACATGTTCTAAATAGTATATCGGCATCCATTAGATATCCTACAAAGAACATGGTTTTGATAGAAAATATGGTATTCCAAAATAAGCTCAGTATAGCATGATAATCAATGTCTCATAAAACGTTCACAAAACGTATTCAGTAAATCATGCTTTTCATGTATGCATTTCTACTATTGAAATATGCATTTTAGAAGGGATCCATTCACATATAGTTAGCCGCCAAAGAGCCACACAAACTAGCGAACACGGAATCGTCACAAATAATTGTCCCTAAGCACATAAATGGTCCAATTAATAAAACTATATCATAACAATTGAATTTGGAAAAACAAACATCATAAACGGATTCAGGATGTCGAATTACCCTAAGAAGGGTCCTGGTTAAACTTTGAAAGGTCAACATAAGAATATTCCAGAGAATATTCCCTGACGGAATATTCCAGAGAATATTCCCTGACGGAATATTCCCTAACGGAATATTCCACATAAAGGGTTTGGGCCGGCTAGGGTTTAGGGTTTGAAAGGTTAAGGGGTTTAGTAAAGACTTGTGCTAGGGTTAACTTGTTAGGTTAATGGATTAGGGCTTAAAGGGTTTTGGGTGAAAGGGCCTAAATGAGTGGGTTTGGGTTCCAAAGCCCAAAGGTTTCAAGGCTGCCTTAAAAGGGCTTTAAGTTCATGGGTCGAAGGCCCTATTCGAATGGCCCAAGGGCCTTTGGGTTTTAAAAGGAAATAGACAAATAAATAATTAAAAGAAAGGGTTTTGGGTTTTCAAACAACGGGCCTAAGGCCCTAGGTTTTGGCACGGCCCAAAGGGCCTGTTTCAAAAAGGTTTGGGCTTGAAAGCCGGCCTGAGTTTAAAACATGGGTCGCCGGACCCAATTGAAGGAGAAGGCAGGATTCCGGTCGGTATATTGTACAAATTTAAACGTTCATAACTTTGTCAATACTCAACGAAATCAAGCCATTCAAAAACAGAAATCATAGTTCTCGACGAGATGAAGAGAATGATATTTCGCACGATGTCTAACTTGCTGTGGTTTGGCCGAAAAAATCCTCGAAAGCTGAGGAGGTCGTTAGAAACTGGGTAAGATTCAAATGAAGATAACTTCTTCAATACTCAATGAAATTGGGGGAAACAAAAAGGAAAGTTGTAGTACTCAGCGAGACAAAGAGATTGATAACTTTCACGCTGTCCAACTAGTCGTGGTTTGGCCGAAATGTGGCTCGAAAGCTGTCAGACTTGCCAGTAAAACTGGGAAAACACCTCCGAGTTATTTCTCACTATAAACCTTCACCAAAGAACCTAAAATGAGTCCTAACTAGGGTTTGATCGATCTAAGAGAAAGATTAGAGAGAGTTCTGAAGCTTACCAAGGTCGAGGGACGAGAAATCTCACCAGAGTCGTACCCCAAATAGTGGGGGTACCACTGTGCAGAGAGAGAATGCGAGGGAGAGAGAACGTGGCACGGTGATGTGGTGGTGTCATCGTCGAAGACTTCTTAGGTGCGGGGTGATTGGGTGTGTGAGTGTGAATTCAAGGAAGAGGGAAGGAGAGAGTTGCGGAAAGTCAAGAGGGAGAGATAAAGGAGAGTGAGGGAGAAGAGAGAAGAGATGACCGGGGACACAAATCAGGGGGTGGGCCCCTTGGGCTCACCAATTAAGACCCAAAAATAATTTTTTAAATAAAAACCCAAAACTACTTTTAAAATCTGGGGTGGGGTGTAACATGCTAGGTGGCTGGCCACCGCCCCGATTAATGCCTAGGCATTTGAAAGTTAAGAAATGGCGCCTAGACCTGTTGAGGCGTCCCTTTAGACCACTACGGCACCCGCCTAATCCGCCCAGACCCATCTAGGTGTGCTTAGGTTGCAACTTACTTAGATAGAAAATAGATAACTTTTCTTTTGCATTTTATTGTTTCCAATAAATTGTAAGAGACTTATTGAACACTTAAATAAACACACATTATATGATTATATGTTTGCTCCCCATGTTTTAATTATGTTCCAATACTTCATAATATATATGTCATTCTATTTTCTAATTTATGATGAAATTATATATATTTTAAGTATAAGCAGACACTTATTTACACGAAATACAATAGATTTACTTAAATCCACCTAGGTTCCTAGGCGCTAGGCCCTAGCCCACCACACGTCTAGCGTCTTTTAGAACCTTGCTCCTAAATATCGATGTCAGATCAATAAATATTTAGCAAATATCAATGCTACATCAACAATGCCACCCAATTGTTGTAGAACCTTAACCTTGCCAAACCCCTCATTTTCCTCTACCCTCCAACTTTGGTAACACATATCCACTAAACATAAGCACCCCCAATACTTACACAATACTGAACAATTAACAACAAATCCATCAATCACGAGCGGAATGAGCTGCCCCTTCAATTTGGCCTCTTTCTCGCGAATCTTCTGCATATAGTGTGCTGTTCGTTCTTGCACTTTCATGGGAGGTAGAACTCACCCTGCTTGTACATCTCAACTTGTATAAATAGAAAAGTTCCTTGTAGTCATAAATCACTTTCAAAGTTTCAATACATATATGACCATACACTCGTTGATGTTTAGGATTGATTTGGCTTGAACAATTCACTAAATTCAATGATTTTTTTTTAACAAACACTATTATCTACATTAAGAGGGAATGAGGTGAGTTTAGCTTTATAATGGGCTAGGAATAATGTGGTTTAAATTCACTTTCGGTGAGAATCGTACCTAGAACCTCTCACTTACAAGCGAAGCGGAATACCATTAAATTGTAGTACTAAATTGCAAATTCAATGAATGTTGAATGAAAATATAGATGCCAACTTACATGGTAAAGATGTAAACTGGAGAAATCATTTAAAGCTCTATGTTACTAAGAAAATATAAATGCCAGTTTTTTTAATAAATACAACCATTTGAAACTTTATATTAATAAAAAAAATAACATTTGACAACTTAGAGTAACTCCACAGGTAGCTATATGTATCAAAATTTGATTATGGTGATATAGATGACCCTGTTACTTATCAACAAGCTATAAAGAAGTCCTCAGGTAGCTTTATGGCAGCAAGCAATGACAGAAGTACTTGATTCAATGTCTAAAAACAATGTGTATCAAAACTTGATTATGGTGATATAGATGACCCTGTGACTTATCAACAAGCTATGAAGAAGTCCTCAGGTAGCTCTATAGCAGCAAGCAATGACAGAAGAACTTGATTCAATGTCTAAAAACAATGTTTGGTCTTTAGTGAAGCCACAAGTTAAAATTAAAGCAGTTGACCTCAAGTGGGTGTTTAAGACCAAGAGAAATGCTGAGGGAAGAATTGAGAGATATTCAGCTCGATTAGTTGCAAAGGGATTCACACAAAGGGAATGTGTTGATTAAAATGACACTATTTCACTTCTTTCTTCCAAAGATTCAATGAGAGTGATTATGGCCTTGACAACTCATTTTGATTTGGAATTGCACCTGATGGATGTAAAAACTGCATTCTTGAATGGTGAGCTTAATATGGAGATTTTTATGTCTCAACCTCTTGGATTTGTTGAAAGGGGGAAAGAAGATATAATCTGCAAATTGAATAAATCAATCTATGGTTTAAACCAAGTTTCAAGACAATGGTTTCTGAAATTTGATCAAGTAGTTACTTCACAAGGGTTTGTTGAAAACAAGATGGACGATTGTATCTACCTTAAGTTCAAGGGATCCAAGTTCATTTTTCTTGTTTTATATGTTGATGACATCTTACTTGTAAGTTCGGATGTGCAACTGTTAAAAGAGACTAAAAGCATGCTGAGTTCAAACTTTGAAATGAAGGATCTTGGTGAAGCTCATTATGTTCTAGAAATTGAGATTGTGAGATATAGAAGACAAAAACTCCTTAGTTTATCTCAGAATGGCTACATAGAGAGAGTGCGTACATGTTTAACATGAAAAGTTGCAACAAGGCTGATGTTTCAGTAAATAAGGGTGACAAGTTTTCTTGAGATCAATGTCCCAAGAATGAACTTGAGACTAAGTTAACGAAGATGAAACCATATGCTTCATTAGTTGGTAGTCTTATGAATGCTAATATCTGCACTAGACCTAATTTGGCTTTCATTGTTGGTATTTTGGGAATATTTCAATCAAATCCTGGAGAAGCTCATTGGGTGGCAGCCAAGAAGGTGTTGAGATATTTGCAAAAAAGTAAAGGGTTTATGCTAGTTTATGGACACAATGATTCATTAGAGTTGATTGGATTTATTGATTCTAATCTTGCTAGGGATGTGGATGAAAGAAAATCAACTGGTGGATATATTTTTAAGGTAAGTGGAGGTGCTGTGTCATGGAAGAGTGCTAAGCAAACTATAGTGTTAACTTTAACTATGGAAGCTGAGTTTGTAGCATGTTTTGAGGGGATGAAGCAAGTTGTTTGGCTCAGAAACTTAATTGTTGATATGAAGCTTGTAGATTCAGTTAAAAGACCTATAAAAATGTTCTATGAAAATAATGATGTTGTATTTTTTCTCAAAGAATAACAAAAGAACTTCAGCTTCAAGGTTAATGGATGTGAAGTTCCTTAAAGTTAGAGAAATGGTCAAGAAAGGGGAGATTGATATTCAGTACTTATATATCGGTGCAATTGATATTCAGTACTTATATACTGATGCAATGATTGTAAATCCTCTTACTAAAGCCTTGCCAAACAATGTTTACAAGGAGCATGTTACACATATTGAGGTTGTAGAGTCTTTTGAACAGTGGGAGTGAACTGCTTCGAAATTGGAAGACTGTTGTGGTGTTTCATTAGTATATGATGGCATTGAGGCAGCATGTCTTCACAATTATGTAGTTTTGTTAGTTTGAAATTAGTAGTATTTGTTTAGCTAGTTTTATAGGTTATTTGGGTTTTCAATAAATGTTCAATTCTTCCAATGTGATCAATTGTTCTAGAAAAAACAAGTTTTGTTCAATGAAAGTAAGTTTGCTAGAAAATCAATTTGTGATTTTGTCTGATGCATAATTATTAGAATTATTGATATGTCAAGTTGGTTAATGAATATAGTCATTAACTGAGAGTTTAATTCTATTAAGTTGAAAGCTGTTTCACTCAAAGTAGGAGTTATACATTTTTGTGCTCTGCGCTTTGGTTCAAATAAGTATTGGTTGCAGATTGAATATGTAGTAGTTGTTGAATTGTTTATGTAATGTACATAGTAGATTCTTCATTTCCTTATTTTGAAATGCATAACTATATAGTATGTGAGTATGAATGTGGCTTGAATAAGACTTAGTGATCACTTCTATAAATTTTGAAGACTGGTTGTGTTCATACTCAAGTGGGAGAATGTAAGATTATGAGTATGAAATATATGATAGAACCGGTTATAGTGTTTGAGATTGATATGGAAAAGTCTTGATTAAAGCTATTAGGTTGTCCTTAATGTTTTAGGATAATAGAATTGAGAGAAGTTCAAATTGGTTTTGGAAAAGAACTTAGTGTTGGAACTTTATAAGGTCTCATAATTCTTTATGGTTTGCCTAGTTTGAATCCTAGTCTAATTCTGATAGGGAATGGACAGAGGAGTACCATATATATATCTCAAACCACTGCTCTTGCGAACACTGGTTTATTTTATTCTAAGACCTATTGATTAGAAGAACTATTATCATTGCAAAAGAGGATAAGGTTTTGAGCACAGAGGCTGCAATGGCTTCTTCATCAAGATCAAATAATGCAGGTATGTTTCAAGGCTTTGGTTTTTAAGTTGTGATTCAATTGGATGAATTCTTATTCCTTGAATAAGAAGTTATAAACTTGTTCCTACATGCCAAACCACTCGTTTTCCTCCACCCACCAACTCCGGTAGCACATATCCACTGAAACATTAGCACCACCAAGACACGCAATACTGAACAATTAACAACAAATCCATCAATCACAAGCGGAATGAGCTGCCCCTTCAATTTGGTCTCTTTCTCTCGAATCTTCTGCATATGTTGTGGTGTTCGTTCTTACACTTTCATGGGAGGTAGAACTTAGCCTGCTTGTACATCTCAACTTTTGTAAATAGAAAAGTTCCTTGTAGTCATAAATCACTTTCAATATTCACATATGACCATAGGGGTGGTTCGGTATGAGATACCATACTGAAACTAGTATCCCGAATCCCAAACCGAATTTTTTTGGGACAAAAATTTGAAGACCAATTCCAAACCAAATTTTCGGGATTTCGGGACAAATCGGGAATCCTAAATTTAAATATGAAATTATGAATTGTTGTTTAAATATATATTTTCGGAATTTCAGGACAAATCGGGAATCCCAAATTTTCGGGATAGCATCCTGAAAATTTCGGGAAGTTCGGTTTGGGATCGGGATTTTTTTGGTTCGGTTCGGGATTTTCGGGAATTTTTTCCACCCCTATGATCATACACTCAATGATGTTTAGGATTGGTTTGGCTTGAACAACTCACTAAATTCAATGAACGTTGAATGAAAATATAGACGCCAACTTACATAGTAAACGTATAAAATGGAGAAATCATTTTAAGCTCTATATTAATAAGAAAATAACATTTAACAGTTTAGTTGGAAAAATATAAAATTTGACATAAGACGTTAGATTGCCAAGTCACTCAACAATTGTAATTTGACTATTAAAATCCAGCATTTTCTTTGAAGATGATCTTAAGACCATCTCCAAAGGAGATATCAAATATGTCAAATAGAATTAAAAGACATTTAGGTGTTCTTCAATGGATATGCCAAATATGATGTGGCATGTGAGTCATTTGACTCCTTGCTTTCTTACTCCCTTTTTTGACAGCAAACAAAGAAGGAGTCAAATATATTTAATTGAATTTTTTAATACATGAGTCTCATTAACAACCAATAGAATAAAAACTACAACTAACTTTGATTATATTTTAATAGTTAATATAACTCTAGGCCCAATAAAATAATAAAATAAATATTTAACATATCTATTGAAAAAGAAGAGAATTTATCCTTTGAAAAAGCTCTAAGGAGTCTATTGGAAATGCTGTGAGTAGCCTAATAAATAAATAAAAACTGAAAATAAGAGTAAAATAGGAAGTCGGTTGAGATATTTTCTTATGAAAATTCAAAATTGCAGTGGCGCGCTTATATAAAAAGTTTCCCTCGCGTCTCCTCCCTCTCCTCTTCTATCCTGTTTTCAGCAAACTGGAACGCCATTTCCTCTCACTTATTTCTCACTCAAATCTACTCAATCTTGTCTTTGTAATCAATTAATGACGATGGGTAGAGAGGCCGATGAGGATGTTGGTGGTGTTGGTGATAGGTTCAAGGACGCCGAGGCACTCAATCGCTACAAGAAAAACTTCCGACTGTGTTTTCTGAGGACCGATCGGCAAGAGTACCTATTGAGCGATTTCGAGGATTTTGGGATTCCCTCCGTCTTCGAATCACGCGGTTGGCTTTCCGTTGTAGGACCTGCAGAGCCTGCTAATGTCCAGATTATTCAAGAATTCTACTCCAACATCCCTCCTCTCCCTGCTGATCGGCCATTCCCCGACTCTTTTGATGTCTACCTACGCGGTAAGACCCTCAATTTCTCCGTAAATAGCATTGCCCGGTTGCGTAAACTTCCTCGGCTCAAGCCGGATGAACCCGGTTTCGATTATGATCAGCTTGTTGCTAAGCTTGACATGAATTTAGTCAGGTCTACCTTAGTTGGCCCCTACAAGAGATTGCAAGAACTTTTCTCCGTAACCCGTCTCACTGACTTCTACAAAATACTTAACTGCATTGTGGTTGATAATATTGATACTCTGGGTTTCTCTTCCTCTTCTTTCATTACTCCTGATAGAGCGCGCCTCCTTTATGCTATTGGGACCAATCTGCCAATTGATCTGCCCACCTACATTTTCCGTGTAATCTGCCGATCTGCAAGTTTTACCCTTGGCGACTTGCCTTTCGGGTCCTTAATAACTCGGTTCGCCATGGATTCTCAGGTGCGAATTGATCCTACGGATAGGCTTCGATGTTCTTCTGTACCAGCTCTGAAGTTGGATTGTATACCTTATATTAAGAGACGTGTGCCGTCTTCTCCTGCATTTAATCCTGCAGGCGCACGCGCACCCGCACCTGTGCCTCCTGTCAACAACATGATGCTTCATGGCAAGACAAGTGTACCATCTTCTCCTCTAGTTAATGCAGCACCAGCTGCTTCTGAGCCAACTCCACAGCTTAATCAGCCTCCAATCGTGAGGCACGACAGGACCCAACTTACGGTCGCAGAGCTCCGGGGTGATTCGTCTGCCGTTTACGCACACCCCAAATCCCCATCTCCAACTAATCTGCAGCAATCTACAGGTCAGTCAAATATTTAGCTTCATGGGCTTGCTTGACAGTAATTATGGCCTTTTGCTTTATTTTCCCTCTATCTTGAACTCTCGTTTGTAATTCACTGACGATGTATGAAATATGAGTGTTTAACATAATCTATTTATGAAATGTTAGGGTTTAGCATTACCTGTAACTATTTATCAAACGAGAGAATTTGGCCTGTAAATGGGCTTGAATTTATTGATCTGTATCTCATGTAATAGGAATCAGCGTTTCTTATTAACTATTTATGAATGTGCGTGCATGTGTGTGTGAGAAAGAGACATAGAGAGAGAGAGAGACGTGGGTTTGCGTTTATTAACATGTAACTCATGTAGTAGGCATAGTTCGGTTTTGTGGGTCTATCGACAGGGGGTGTTGCTAATGATTTGCCTATGATAAGAAGTAGAGGGGAGACCTTGTTTGAGGGTAGGACTGAAGCTATTGATGAATATAGAACGGTGCCGGTAGGATAAGATTGAGAAGCTCTGTCAGGTAACGTGTGAGACAATATAGAGTTAAACATTCTTTCCACTACAGATCCAAGGATAACTATAATTAGAGCTCTCAAGGTGGCCGGCTCATGCGGTTGCAGTACATAACTATGTTTGTCTGCAGTCGCACCAACCAAAGTGAGCATGGTGCCTGGATTTAAGAATCCATCTAACAGATAGCTGTTACCTTATATGTTCATCGAAGAAAGAATTTTTTAAATGAGGATTCCCAAAACTAACGTCCATGCAATTGCTATTGGACATTCAGCTTATTACGGTAAATGTCATTGTCCCTTAAATTGCTCTTTAGTGAAGCTGGTAAGAAATTGTCAGGTTTTTACAGGGGGCGTTGTAGTTATGAAATTATAGTTAGCAGCTTAGCAACTAGAGATCAACCACGGAATGCTTTTGTGATTCGTAATTTTGAATAACCTTCCAGTGTTTACAGGTTGGCTTCATCGTAAGTGGAAATCTTTATAAGATTGTCACTGGATGATCTGATAAAATCCTATCTTTGAAACTGAGCTGCCTTTTTTCATGAACATTTATAAAGTGATGGAGAAAAGTTTGTTATCTTTGTAAAATTTACAAGATTCCCATACCTCTGTAAGATCTGTATGGGAGGATAATAAATGAAGTCTACTTTCTATCTGTGCTTGTGCTGAAGAAAAAATCTGATTCCTAACTCTCGTCGCATGCTTGTATAAATCTGTCAGCTTCAACTTGCGACTCCCATCCAAAAAAGAAAGCGAAAAGAGATTCCATGGCGGATGCAATTGGTGAGATGGCAAAGTCAGTGAAGGAGTTTTTGGCAAGTCAAGTGAAACCGCGAGTGAGACTCGAAGGAAAGGAGGTACTTGACGTGGTTTTGAAGGTACCAAAACTTAGTAGACTGCAAGTTATGAAGGCTGTGCGCATATTACTGAATGGTAATCCAGAAGAATTCTCCCTAGTGAAATCTCTTAATGATTCCGCGAGGAGGGAGTGGATACTGTTTATTATTAGTCAATCTGAAGTATGAACCAAATGAAGAATCAAAAGTAGCCCGTGACTTCAAATTCTCTTTAAAATTAGTTCTTTCTCTTTCGCTGCTGTTTTCATTTACTTTATATCTAGTGAAGTGCTGGTTTTCTTCAATGATTAGAAACATTTGCATGTATGTGTATATTTGTAAGCAGACATCTTTGCTGATATATTATTGTACTGTTCTCCAAGTGGTTGTTTTTCCCTTTATTTTATTTATTTCACTTTTTTGAAAACTAAAACTCGTTTGGTTACTACTTTTAGTTTTTAATTTAAAAGAAAATGAAAACTAAAAACTACTTTCTTGAGTTATTAAAATTTGGCTGTCATATTTGGTTTTTAGTTTTCATTTTTTTAAAGTAGTTAGCAAAAGAGATTTCAGAAAACTGAAATGATTATCAAATGTCTTCTAAATTTAGTTACAAACTTACAATCAATTTATTAATAGAAAAACTATTGTCCGTCTAATAATCATTTTTATTTTAGCTTTGCCTTTTTTTGTGCTAGAGATAGAAAGAAAGTATATGAAGTAAAAGAGGGATATAGAAGAGTGAAAGGGCGGTGGAATGGAAGAAGAAATGTAAAAGAAATGGCACACAAAAACCAAACAAAAACTCAAAACCGTAGATTTAAGTCAATTTCCAATAATGTGATGTTACAGTTGCTCGTATCTAAATCTGTTGTGCTAGGATAGCACCAAAACCAATTGGAACCAACTCAAGCTAATCCATAGGAAATATATCAAATGGAATGCAAGAACCAAATATAAAAGACACCAAGATTTTAACGAGGTTCCTCAACAGTCAGTTTAACTGGAGTACGTCCTCGGAGCAGTAGGAGCTCACCCAATAATCCACTATCAACCAAATGGGAGTTTACAAAATGTTGACAATCTCACAACCTAAAACCCCAATACAACCAATAGTTCTCACACACCAAAGAACCAAATAGAGAAGGAAATATTGTGAATAATTTCCTCTCTATACGAAGCTCAAAGATAATACAACTTTGATGAATGATTACTAACCGAAGAGAGGTGCTATCTTCCAATGAGGAATGCAACATTCCTTCTTCTCTGCTCGGATGCTTTGCTGCTCTGCTATCTGAGCAAAGTTGGGCTTCTCCAAAAACCAAAATGATGCTCTCTCTCCTTCTCCAAAGGCAAAGAGTGGAAGTAAAAAAACAAATTTTCTACCTTTGAAAATTCAACAAAACAAAAGGAAACATAATCATTTGTCTCCTCATAATGATGTTCCCACATCATTATGTCCTTCATTTTTTATTATATGCACCGAAAGGTTTTTGGCCACTTGGCCACTAATTTAACAATCTTCACCTTGGCCAAGTTCCGAAAATGCCATGATAAGCCAACCAACACAATCAACACAAAAATTACTCCCAAACACTTGCAAGAGAACAACTCATGTCGAGCCAAATGCTCCAAAACTCTTACTGCTCAACACCTTCTTCATATAGGCAAAATGTGAGCCAAGTTTAAGCAATGAACAAACTTGGCTACACCAACAACCTTAGTCAACATATCAGCGGGGTTGTCTTTAGTTGGGATATTCTGGAGAATAATCTCTCATTCACCAACGACTTCACGCACAAACGCACATCTATGTGCTTGGTCCTCGCATGATGAACCTGATACTTAGCCAAATGAATGGCATTCTGACTATCACAATGTACCTCTACTTGCTTCTGATCAACCTCCAAATTTCTAATCAGCCCATGTATCCAAATGGCCTCCTTTATAGTTTCAGCAACTGCCATATATTCAGCCTCTGTAGTAGACAAGGCAACAAACGACTGCAAAATGGACCTCCAACAAACTGGCCCATTAGCCATAGTAAACACATAGCCTGTAGTAGATTTTTCCATCCAGATCACCTGCATAATCTGAATCAACATAACCAATTGCAAAATGACCAATACCAGAGTCATCTCTCTCAAAGCATAAACCAACATCTCGAGTACCATGGAGATACCTCAATATCCACTTAGCTGCTTACCAATGCTCTTTACCTGGATTATGCATATATTGACTCACCATGCCAACTGCATGAGCAATATCCGATCTAGAGCATACAATTGCATACATCAAACTACCAACCAAATTTGCATATGGTATATTTTTCATTTGCAGCTTCTCTTTATCAGTTTTAGGACATTGTAGAGAACTCAATTTAAAATGAGGAGCCAAAGGGGTACTAACCGGTTTGGTTGAATCATGAACTCCAAACTTCCGCATCAACTTTTCAAGGTATTGTCTTTGATTCAAACTGACCAAACCCTTATCTCTATCTGTAGTGATCTCCATGCCAAGAATCTTCTTCGCTTCACCAAGATCCTTTATCTCAAACTCATTCTTCAATTTCTCAATCTCTTCGACATTCTTTGAGGCAATCAACATATCATCAACATATATCAATAAATAAATGAAAGACCCATCTTGCAACTTCTTGAAGTACACACAATGATCATATTAACTTCTAGAATAATTTTGGTCTCTCATAAATTTATCAAACCTCAAATACCATTGCCTTAAAGATTGCTTCAAGCCATAAAGTGATTTCTTCAATTTGCAAAACAAATTCTCCTTCCCTTTCACTGTATACCCATCCAGTTGACACATATAGATCTCTTCATTCAAATCACCATGTAGGAAAGCCGTCCTCACATCGAGTTGCACAAGCTCAAGATCATAATGTGCAACAAGAGCTAACATAATGCGAATTGAGGAGTGCTTCACAACCGGAGAAAAGATTTCGTTGTAGTCAATGCCCTCATTTTGTGCATACCCTTTAGCAACTAATCTTGCTTTGAATCTTACATTACTTTTCTCATCAGCACCTTCCTTCTTGGCATACACCCATTTGCAATCGATAGCTTTCTTGCCCTTAGGCAATTTAGCTAATTCCCAAGTCTTGTTCTTCAAGAGAGAATTCATCTCATCACCCATGGCATTGCACCACCTCTCCTTCTCCTCACTCTCAATGGCTTCCTCAAAATTGGATGGAATATCATAAGTGATAATAGGAAGAGCAAAAGCAACATAGTCACTATACCGAGCTGGCTTGGTAATTTGTCTCTTTCCTCTGTTCTTGGCAATAGACTCTTGAGGTGAAACTTGCTTTTTAACTTGAATAGAATATTCAAGTTCAACTTCTTCAACATCCTCATGGTCTCCAACTTCTTCACTTGTAGTGGCTTCGACATCAGCGAAAATAGGATTTGAAGTACCAGAGGCAACTTTCTCAAGCTCCACGTGTTGGACATCTTTCACATTCTTCTCAGAGTCTTTGTACATACTTTCTTCATCAAATGTCACATCTCTGCTAATTAAAGTTTCTTCATTTCTGGGCACCACAACCTGTAACCTTTGACACCACTACTAAAACCAAGAAAGATAACCTTTTTGGCTCTAAGATCAAGTTTATTTTTAGTTACATAAAAATAAGCAGGTGAACAAAAAATATGAATATAATCATAATCAGTAGAAGGTTTCCCAGTCCATACCTCCATTGGTGTCTTACCCTGAATAGCAGCTGAGGGTAACTAATTGATGATGTGACATGCATAAGTAACTGCCTCTGCCCAAAACAACTTGCTCAAACCTAATTGAGACAATATACATCTAACCTTCCCAAGCAAGGTTTGATTCAATCTTTCTGCAACTCCATTTTGTTGTGGAGTTCCCCGGACACTGAAATGCCTCACAATCCCTTCCTCTTTGCAAACTTTAAAGAAAGGGTCGGATGTGTATTCACCACTATTATCCGATCTCAAAATTTTAATCTTTCTCCCAGTCTGGTTCTCAACCATTTTCTTCCAATCCAAGGAAATGCTTAACACCTCACTCTTGTGCTTCATAGTGTAGACCCAAGACCTTCTTGAATAATCATCAACAAAGGTCACAAACCAATGTCTACCACTCAAAGAGGAAGTCTTTGTAGGACCCCAAACATTTGAATGTACATAATCAAGAATGCCCTCGTTTGATGTACTGCAGTACCAAACTTCACTCTAGTTTGCTTTCCCAAGACAAAATGCTCGTAGAAATCAAGCTTACAAGTCGTGACACCTTTTAGAAGACCTTTTTTCATAAGCCCTTGTAGAGTTTTCTCACCGGCATGGCCTAATCTCATATGCCACAGTCTAGTAGTATCTGAATCAGATGTGCCAATATTTTCTAAGACTACAGACGCTTCACCTGTCACGATGCTTCCTTGCAATAGATACAAATGATCACATCGAAGAGCTTTCATCACCACAAGTGCACCATAAGTAACTTTCAATGTCTGCCCATCTGAATGAAACCTGAAGCCCTTGGATTCTAAAGTGCCCAAAGAAATAAGATTTTTCTTCAAATTCGGTACATACCGAACATCTGTCAACTCTTTAACCATGCCATCATGCAACTTCAAACGAACTGTACCAATCCCTTTTGTTGTACAAGGATTGTCATCTCCCATGAACACAACACCACCATCAAACTCTTTCAAGCTTGAAAACCAATCCTTGTGAGGAGTCATATGATGAGTACAACCCATATCCAACACCCATTTAGTAGCACAATCAAATGATGAGGAAGTGGTTAAAGCAAAATAAAAAAAATATGTTTCAACCTCAGCAACATTGGCTTCAGAACTTTCTTTTCCTTTGGTCTTCAACCTAGGACAATCTTTCTTCCAATGGCCCTTATTATGACAAAAGGCACATTCATCATTTTCCAAGGTTTTTCTACCTTTAGAGTTTCCTCTAGGTCGAGAGTGTGATTTTTTTTTCTACTAGAAGAGGATCTCCTCTCCGATGATCTACCTCTAACAAATAAAGCTTCACAGTTACTATCATGATTTTTTATCTCTATGCCTCATTTCATAATTCATCAAGGCATTTGACACATCTTCAAATTTCACAGTTTCTTTACCATGCATAATAGTGGTAGCAAAATGCTCATAAGAGTCCGGCAAGGAATTCAACAATATTAAGGTCTTATCTTCATCCTTAATATCTTCATCTACATTTAACAAGTCGGCAATCAACTTATTAAAAGCATCAAGGTGTCTAATCATTTTTGTACCTTCTTTGTATTAGAAGCTGTAGAGTTTTTTCTTCAAGTGTAGCCGATTCTCTGCACTATTCGTCATATACTTGTCTTCCAATTTTTGCCACAACACACTTGCTACTGTCTCCCGCATCACAAAATACTTATGAGTTGTTGCAAGGCACAACTGAATTGAAGAGCAAGCCCACAAATTTAATTTCTTCCATTCCGGCTTTGACATAGCTTTCGACTTCTCTCCCAAAGCAGCAAGTAGATCTTGTTGAGCCAACACATCTTTGACCTCACATTGCCACATCTCGAAGTTGTTTGTTGCATCAAACTTTTCCACTTCGAACTTTGCATTTTGCACCGTAGTTCTTGCAAACCCGGAGCTGCTTCCAAAAGGATTCTCATGTTGTCCGTCTGACATCTTTTGAAACTAGACAGTACCCAAGAGCAACCAGTGCTCTGATACCAATTGTTGTGCTAGGATAGCACCAAAACCAATTGAAACCAACTCAAGCTAACCCACAAGAAATATATCAAATGGAATGCATGAACAAAATATAAAAGACACTAAGATTTTAACGAGGTTCATCAACAGTCAATTTAACTGGAGTACGTCCTCAGAGCAGTAGGAGCTCACCCAATAATCCACTATCAACCAAATGGGAGTTTACAAAGTGTTGACAATCTCACAACCTCAAACCCCAATACAACCAATAGTTCTCACACACCAAAGAACCAAATAGAGAAGGAAATATTGTGAATAATTTTCTCTCTATACGAAGCTCAAAGATAATACAACTTTGATGAATGATTACTAACCGAAGAGAGGTGCTCTCTTCCAATGAGGAATGCAGAAGGAGTGCTTACTAACCGAAGAGAGGTGCTCTCTTCCAATGAGGAATGCAGCACTCCTTCTTCTCTACTCGGATGCTCTGCTGCTCTGCTCTTTGAGCAAAGTTGGGCTTCTCCAAAAACCAAAATGATGCTCTCTCTCCTTCTCCAAAGGCAAAGAGTGGAAGTAAAAAACCAAATTTTCTGCCTTTGAAAATTCAACAAAACAAAAGGAAACATAATCATTTGTCTCCTCATAATGTCCTTCATTTTTTATTATACGCACTGAAAGATTTTTGGCCACTTAGCCACTAATTCAATAAAATCCATTCATAGTCAACTTGAAAGAAGAAAGGAACACACGAATGGATCCTTAATTTGATATCAAGTATCAAACTCTTCTTCATGTCAGTGTCAGAGGATGAACTTGAGATGTTGTCTGTCTGTCACTTCCAAAACACTCATCTCCCTCGTGATTAAACTTTCATTAAAGGTCAACTTGTTAAAGGACCGATGACCCTATCTAATACACCGAATTTTTTTGCCGTTATATTTTTGGCTAACCGATACTTGTCAAGACCAGTTTTAATCAAAAGTCGACCTCTTAGTGTTTAGCAACCGAGTTAGGTCTGGGCGCCGTGCAACTTTGAATGTTCAAACTCAAACTTCAAGCAAGCTTCGCTGTATATGCCTTGTGTTGTCCTCTTCTTATTCAAATGCAAGTACTAAGATTGCTCAATAAATTACTTTTTCGCTCTTTTGCTCGTACCTCTTGGCCAATTTAACTATTATTTTGATACTAGAAGTAGATTGTATCGTGTAATGTGACGAGTGAGAAGTAGAGAAAGAGATATATTCGAATTACATTCAAGATTTTACTATTTTTAGGAGTTTTGTCGCAGGTTATTTATTTTCGTTCACTAATTAGTGTAATTGTTAAGTCATTGATTCCTCAATTCAGTAAGTTTCGATTCTTCAATTGATTTCTCCCTGTTAAATTAGGAGTATTTGTGTAATTTTCTAGGATAGTAAGATGACTATATGAAGATTACTATACCTCACATCTATTCATAAATATCATGTACTTTTTCCAATGAGAGAACTTTAATATGAAATGGAGTGAGTGAGTTGAAGAGCATATACTATCATGGAAATTGATGATTGAATTATTACTTAAGTGTTGATAAATGTTCTCATTTTCTATTGTTGACACATCATTTAGTTTGTAAATTTTATCTACAAATTTAGTCTCCTCTGTGGATGCAAATTTCTTCCTCCTTGGTCTTGGACAAAATTGCACCTACAAAACAACTAACACCTTTGGTTAAGGCCAAAAGCTTCATGAACCCACGATGAATGCCGGGGGGGGGGGGGGCTTTGGCCGAAGAGCCTCCGATGCCAGAGAGAAAAGTGTTTAGAGAGTTTTTGGGAGTTTTGCAAAAGTGTTGGAACTAGGGTTTTAGAGAAAATAGGTTCAATATATAGAGCGTGGCCAGTCCCTCTTTTGAGAAAAGGTGGCCAGCCTTTTGGGGTATTTTTGTGTGAAATGAGTGATTTAATTGGTAATTAATGGATTAATTAGGAATAAATCCATTAATTAGCCAATTAACTCAATTTATATGGAATGTTTTGAAGTTATGAAATAATTACCTTGTGGAAAATATAGGATGAGAATGGATGAAATAACTTTGAATTTGTTATCTATTTTGGGCACCTTTGACTTGATTGAGGGATGATTATCCATTGCTCGCACATAGGAATCTCGATATGTCTCGAAGGTAATTTTGTTTTTTTTACCCAAAAACCCACGTGTCTCTTCTTGATTATTTTTGGCCCCACATCCTCAGTATTATTCTACTGTCAATATTATGTATGATTAAATGTATATAAATAAGTAAGATAGATAGATAGATAGATAGATAAATAAATAAATAAATAGAAGTTGGTGAGAGGCGTCCTAATGTATAATATCCCATGTCAATGATGTCGTTGTCAATATAAATTTTGAAGAAAGCCAACAATGGAGGGCTGCCTGCCTAGGCTGTCGTATTTTGACTGAGAAAACCCATTTGTATGTTTTATGACAGCACTTGCTGGTTGCTGCTGAGTGATACGAGACACATTCCATGCAGCCAACTTGCTGACTGTTGAGCACTTGATTAATTATTAACTAAGAGTATCAAAGTTTGATCCATGAATAATGAAGATGTAATGTACTTGTGTTAAGTTCAATACTAAATTAGTTGTTCGAATATTGTGTGATTTAACGCAATTTCTCTCTCTTTTTCCTTTAGACTATAGTATCATTGCATTAAAAATATGATATATTTACAATGTAAAAATGAAATTAAAAACTGAAAACGAAATGATTATCAATAAGAGTTGGTTGTTGGCCTATAACTTTTCATTTATGAATGAACAATTATACTACCTAACCGTAGCATTAAGTGACGATTAATAGCCACTTAGGTCTTAAGCATACTACCAGCCTTCTTAATCCCTCTTAGTTGGCTAATGAGCTAATGAACCACTCAACAATGAAAAGATTAATTTTCGAATGTCCAATTTTTTTTTTATTTTTTTTTGCCAAGTTCGAATGTCCAAATTGAAACCAATTACATTTTGGGCTCATCAGAAAAAGTGGCTTTGGTTGACATTTTTTAATGTGTTGTCTTGGTTGACAATAAACTGGAACATGTATGCCTACCTACCATGCATAATTGCACTTATTTTTTGAGAAAACTTATGCTCATATTTATGGGTTTCAATTACAATAGTACATACTACTTAATAGTACGAGTTTTATGCAAAATTTTACTATTATTAAATTCTTATATATAATATTTAGCTGTTAATTTACTCAGCCATACGTACCATAAAGGAAAATTACATTTTTAAGTTTAGAAATAAGAGTTTTCTTGAATAAAAAAAAAAAAATTTGGGAGCACCTGAAGAATATTATTAAAAGTAAATGGACAAATATGCGCCATGTGGTGAATCCTTCAGCTTGCTTTTGTTGAATTTTCTTGGTTGGACCTTCAAATGCTCATACAAATCACACATGGTTGGGATGCTACTAAGCATTTTCAACTCTTTTACTTTTGGAGTGAGAGTATATATGAATATTTATAGTCTTTAAGAGAAGGAACTTAATTTTTTTTTTTCAAAAAATGAGGATTGGTTATGAGCCCACACCACATCGAGTTTCAATGATTTGGACCGTCTATCTATCAAGTTGTATCTCATAGATTATCCTTGCAAAATATTAGACAAATCGGAAATATTTGATTTATCTAATTGAGTCCAAAGAAATTGACGAACACTATGGTCTAAGAATCATCAAAATTTCATCGTGATAATTGAATGGACAAATTATTTCGGATTGAATTGAATTTTCGCAAGGATAATTTATGAATCAAGATTTACAACATAGAATGTTCAGATTGTTAAAGTTCGATGTGGAGTGGATGTCATAACTAATCCCCATTTTTTTTTTTCCAAAAAATGATGATTCCTTTCCATAAAAAAAGCCTGTATTTTATATATATGGATGTGTGAGTAATTGTTCAGACTAATATATTATACTAACTTTGGTCAATTTTCAGATTTTCACCAACCTACCAACCTTGAATTCTTCCATATTCACACTCACTTTGGTAAAAAACATTGTTTTCATCTTTACTTATTCCCCCAAAAGATAGAAAAATAATGTCAAAGATTCTACTATTTGTACAAGGACAAGTGCCAAGAAAAGCCCATTAAATTTAAGGAAACTTTAACGAAAAACTACTGGTATTATTCACTTTAACGAAAAATCACATTTTTACACTAAAAAGTCAATTATGATACTATTCACTTTACTCTTTATTTTGTCTTTATCGTTAAAACTCAAAGTTTTCAAGCCATTTTCATTAGTTTTCCTTTAATTTAAATGTAAATTAGAATTGCTAATGGATCAGAAATTTTTGAGCATTTCTCTTTAAGCTACCGTGTCTTTAGGTTCAAATCAATTCCCTTATTTTTATAGTAACTTATAGTAGTAATATCGCTTATAATAAAAGAGTTAATTGTCACTCAGTACTCCCCCTCCTCTTATGTGGCTTAGCCGAACTCCCCCTCCTCTTAATATAAAAATATCGGTGTACTAAAAAAAAAAAAGAGTCAACTATTTGTAGACACAAGTTATGTTCAATGCTAAAAATTGAGTCAACTGGGAGAGGTCAGTGAAGAGAAATGTTAACATTCAACATGAGACTTCAAATAAATATTTGGAGGCGGGTTTGTGGTACCACTTCTTGTTTTACACAATCTTTGACACATTTTTTTTTGGAGCTCACTCTTTAATGTCTTTTGACGATCAAAATCGTCTGTCTTTTAGAACATCATTCATATATCATCCTTGCAAAAAATTAGACAAATCCAAAACCATTAAGGCATTCATTTGTAGTGAAGAAAATAGACGAATACTAGTTTACAAAGAAACCCTAAAACCTTAATCTAACGATCATATGATCTCATATTTGAGTGATTTTTGGTGAACATGGTCTTTGAGGGAATATCTGAAAGATAGATGATTCGGATTGTTGAAGAACATTATAAAGTGGGCCACACAAAAATGTTTGTAAAAAATTGTGTAAAAAAAATGGTGTCACGAATCCGTCTCCTATATATTTATATGAAGTTTAATAAATGATAAATGGTGAATTGCCTAAAAAAACTTTTAATTTGGAGAGGTTTACAAGTGGTGAATTATCTTATTAGGTAATGACGCATGAGGAATTAAAGATAAGATGTAGAGTAAATAATGTCAATCACTTGAGTTACAATACTTTTGCTCTAATTGAACTAAAAAAAATTGTTTCATAATTAGTTGTTCTAATGATTCTATAATATTATCACTTACTATTACGATCTAGTTTATGTTTAATTTAGCCAATTATCCAAAAATGTTTAAAAAAAAATGATAAAAGTAGTTATTCATATAAATTTATATCATTTTTTTTGTTTAACAGCTTTATAATCATTTTGTTGGAACTGAAATTTAGTTAAAAGTGGCGAACATTTTTATTTTATTTTTCTGTTCTTTTTGGCGAAGAAAATTAAGAGTCGAAGTCAAAGAAGGGCGTCCGAGGATTCCCATTCGCAGATCCCCAAATCCGCATCCCATTGACATTGACTTAAGACAGCGCCGAGGTGGGCGCCCACCACCGACAGCTCTCTCTCCAACAAATTATGGACGGCTTCTCTGCTTTCCCACTTCTTATTAAAGTATAAAATATCAATGATATCGGAAATATCGATAGTTTAAAAACACGAAAATTTTGATAGAAATATCGGGATATTATCGATATCGATAAAAATTGAATAAAAACCACGAAAATTGTAAGAAAAACTTGGAAATTTTTATTGAAACTTTGCAAGATGTTTATTTAGTCAATTATCTATTAGTTTATCACAAAAAATTAGAAGGAAATGTATTGCATGATAAATATAACTGATTTAAGTTGATTATATAGCGAGCTGACATGAGTGTAGAAAATATGTCGTAATTAATGAAAAAAGTTTAAACACACCATAATCATTTATATATAATGAATTAGTACAATATTTTACACTTTATACATTGCATGGTAAGATACATGAGTGACTTAGCAAGGTCTAAAATATCGATGATATCGGAAATATCGGTAGTCCAAAAACACGGAAATTTCGATGAAAATATCGGGATATTATGGATATTTTAGACCATGCTTCTTATACACTTTTATCCTTTCCTATTTTATGTCATCATGTTTAAGTCACGTTAATATTTTATATTGATTTTTTTATAAAGATAATAAGACAAAAAGTAATGGTAACTTAACTTAACCGTGACCGCGCAAATATAAAAAGATGAGAGAGTATGAAAAGTGGAGTGCAGACAAGCCAGGTACACAAATTATATCTTTCAACTGTGAAGTATAAATCCTACCATTTGGCTTCTTCCTCCGCCCGCCACTCTATTAAACTCCACCACCAACTTCCAATTCCCTCTCAGGTTCACATTCCCCATTAGACCTCGTTAGAATTTAGATCTCACTCCGTCGCCCAGCTTTTTCCGGGAAAATTTTCGTCTTTTCGCAGCGTTCAATGGCGGATGAGTCGCAGAAATGGGTGCTGATGGTGACGGCTCAGACGCCCACCAACATCGCCGTGATCAAGTACTGGGGAAAGAGGGACGAGAAGCTCATCCTGCCGGTCAATGACAGCATCAGCGTGACGCTTGATCCGGCCCACCTCTGCACCACCACCACTGTCTCCGTCAGTCCCACCTTTGACCAAGATCGGATGTGGCTCAATGGCGAGGTATAACTTTTAGTCGCCTTTTCTTTTTTCTCTTACAAGTTTCTTTCTTTCTGTTTGGTTCCCGGGAAAATGCCCGGCAAAGAAACCGGAGCACTTGTTTGGGATCAGGGGTTCAGAGAAGCTCTTAACTTTGACATAAACGACTTGGTGGGCCTCCATGGGGAGCCATAATTTTGTGGGTTTTACAAACTCCATTTGGTCACCAATGAAAAGGAAATTAAAGAATTTTAGATACTGAAAGTTAATGATTGTCAATTTGTAAGAGATTGAGGAACAGAGTCTTTTCACTATGTAACAGCTATATCACTGATATTGGGGGTTTTGGTTTTTTATTTTTTGGGGGAATTCGAAGTGCCTCGGGTGTAAGGGAGAATGCTCTTAGCGAAATGAGCTACAAGTCCATCGCCATTGTGTTTTATCAATTTAGTTCGGATTGGCTGTTGAGTGACAGTAGGTGATGAAATGAAGAGATTAAAATTTGGGGGAATTCGAAGTGCCTCGGGTGTAAGGGAGAATGCTCTTAGCGAAATGAGCTACAAGTCCATCGCCATTGTGTTTTATCAATTTAGTTCGGATTGGCTGTTGAGTGACAGTAGGTGATGAAATGAAGAGATTAAAATTTGAAACTTTGAATAATGTGTATATCTTTAGATCTGTCTTCAGGAAACAAGTGCCAGTTTTTTTTTTTTTGGCTAATTAAGTTGGGTTTTTCATGTGTTGAAAAACGATGGTAGTTGGATTTTACAACTTGCACTGTTGTTTTTTTTCCCACAAAAATCATCAGGGGTTTGATGTTTTACTTTCCACATAGACATGAATCATGATCCTTTCGGAATTTCACTGATTCATGGCTCTCATGTTTTTTCCGGTTAGTGTAGGAGATATCCATTTCTGGAGGCAGATTCCAAAGCTGTTTAAGAGAAATTCGCAGTCGAGCTACCGATGTTGATGATAAGGAAAAGGGAATCAAGATTACTAAGAAGGATTGGGAAAAATTGCATGTACATATCTCTTCATATAACAATTTTCCTACTGCTGCTGGATTGGCTTCCTCAGCTGCTGGTTTTGCTTGTCTAGGTAATTAATAATTACCCTAATTTTGCCCTATATTATCCATTATAACTTGGAAGTAGTTTACCTTAGCAACCGAATGTGTTTTGTGTTTTTTAGGCTGAATTTTCTTTTCATAACTCAACTGCTTTTTTGTCTACAACGATACATATCCAAAATATGGGCAATCCAACTAACATTACTGCATAATGATCCAAAAAATTAGTAGGCAACTTGAGACAGTGGAAGGCTGGTTGTACAAATTGGTATTACTGGATGAAATTTTTTTAGAATACATAAGTTCCACGTATCTAGATGCACATATATGAATGTTATATAATTTTTAGTAAAAGATATATAAAGACTCTTGACAAGTATCTATTTTCTGCTCTTACCAATATCTTTTGGTATTAACACTTAATACTTGGACATTTCTTTTTATCTTATCTTAATATTTTGAAATACTTTTTTTCCCTTTCAGGTTGTAGATTACTCTTTTTTATCAATACATATACATAGTAATTAACAATGAGCATATGATAGCTAAGTGTCTGTTTATACTTTGCAGTTTTTGCCCTCGGAAAGTTAATGAATGTGAAAGAAGATCACAGCCAGCTTTCTGCTATTGCAAGGTAGTTGAGAGTTATTTAGATATCTCATTTCCAGGGTGCCTGTATCTTGTTTCAGTTATAATGATTCCAAGTGGGAACACCTTGCACTTCAGTTTCATCTGTCATTCTTGTGGTTGTTAATGGAATTTTACGTTACATAAATATCAGCCACTATATAGGCCTCACTGAAGATGACTTTTACTCTGTTGCTTTATTTTTCATTCATGAGGTTGTGTGTTTAAAATTTATGTTCTTATTTATTCATATGATAGAGATTCTAGTATGCTGGTTGTAGTTCGTGGGAATAATTCCTTGAATTTGTTTGCTCATACAGGCAAGGTTCTGGTAGTGCTTGCCGCAGCTTATATGGGGGATTTGTCAAGTGGATCATGGGAAAAGTAAGCTTAGTTTATAATTATATTTTCAATTTTTTTTTTTATTGTTTTCATTATGTCCTCTGTTGAAAAGCAAGTTTTCCTATGGAGCTTTAGTTCTGATTCTTGGTATCATGATCTATTAAGGATGATAAGGGAACCGACAGTCTTGCAGTCCAACTTGCAGATGAGAAGCACTGGGATGAACTTGTTATTGTTATCGCTGTGGTATGTATTGTCTTTTCTTTTCTCGTTTGAGTAAATGATTGTATTGGTAAATTTTGGCCAGTGGACGTTACTTTTATCTTGTCATTTTTGTGCTCGGTTCTTCAAAGGTTTTCTCTGGGGTCTTTTGAATTTTCTACTTTCCATCTCTGCCATACATTTGTATTTTGATGCTTATACAGTACTTTACATCTGTTCATGTCTGCATGTCTTCCTGGTTTGGTAGTATAAATTCTATGGTCTTAAATGTGTATCCTTGGGCGATGATACCTTTAAGTTTTGCAAATACTGCCTATGAACTTATCTAGTTTGCTTAGTCATATTTCTATTCTATGCTTCTTGATGCAACCGTTTTCTTCACCTGTAGTATTTGCATGAAAATTCGAGGAAAGTGGGAACTACATTTTTGCAGTCAAAATGTCAAATATATGATATACGTGAAGATAGTATCCTTTCACACAAAGAGATAGGAAGATATTAAGTCAAAGTCAAGCATAAATTAAATTAAATAGAAAAAGAGTGAAAATTGCATCTAATAGAGTTAATAACTTGACAGACTGATCAGTTGTCACCATCTTAAAGAATACGTTTTTATAAGTGGAGTTAAGCCAGATAACTTATGTTGTCACTAAAGTCCAATATACATACATACATACATACATATATATATATATTGCGGTGCTTATAATAGGTGCGCATGCTTCTTCTGGAATGTTGAGATGCTACAACTGTAAAGAACCCTGTTATTTACCTTCTTGATTTTGTTTATTTCAGGTAAGTTCACGGCAGAAGGAAACAAGTAGCACTACAGGAATGCGTGATACTGTTGAAACAAGTTTGCTCTTACAACATAGAGCAAAGGTACGTTCTCACTTTCCTTTTCACTGTCCATCCTAAATAATAGGATTTGTCTTCAGTAGTAGCTGGTTGAGCAGAGCTCCATCGTTTTACATCCAATTATGCTCAAGAGGTTAACTACTTAAGAGATTTATAGATTGTGGTTTAATTTCTGTCATTTTCAAATTCCTCGGAACTTTTAAACTACCCCATCCAAATGCACTGCTATTATAGAAGAAAAAGGCGTCTAATTTTTTGTTTGGTTTGTTATTTTTCTACTTTTTTGGGGTCATTTAAACTCTGATCTAATTTGTTTCTCCTATCTCTTTTTTGATACTGTTACAGGAAGTAGTACCAAAACGCATATTGAAAATGGAAGAAGCCATAAAAAATCGTGATTTTGCTTCTTTTGCACAACTGACCTGTACTGACAGTAACCAGTTTCACGCTGTCTGCCTGGACACATGTCCACCCATCTTCTACATGAATGATACATCCCACAGGCAAGCCCCGTTGCATTTGTGTCACTTGAAAAGCTTAGCAAGTAGATTAATTCATATATTTTTTTCATTCATTGAGGCGACGCTATACACGTGAAAGTTAATATTGACGAAGTGCCTATGTCTCAGGATAATAAGCCTTGTTGAAAAGTGGAACCGCGCAGAAGGAACACCTCAGGTTTGAATTTTCAGGAGAAAACTAAATGATATTTAATGAGTATAAAATACTAATTGTTTGTCTTTCTAGCATGGTACTCATCTTGAATTTAGCATTTCTGATTACGTATATTTTCAGTATTAGACCAAAAGTGATTATATTTTCTGTAGAAGTCCTTATGTCTATATATTAAAGAGATTAATCTACATGGAGCTTCACTGCACATGTTTTCTTAATATAATGCCTCAACTGACACAAATTGCACAGCTACATACATGAAACAAATACAAGCTCTTAACGATTTACAAATTTTCTCGTGGAAACGAATTTCTTTTTACTTTGGCTTGACAAGTAATTTGGATCAGACTTTGTTCTCGTGATAAACCTAGTTCAAAGCATGCTTCTAAATCTGGAACTGCTTCTTCCCTTCTGGCACTGATTCTACTTTTTATAAGTTTGTGGCATATAAGCATGCTACTAAATATTAGTTGGAAAATGATTTTAGGCTTAAACGAAAATAATAATCTCAACTCTATAAGCTTTTGTTTGAGTTGCATACTGTTTATATTATTCGTTCGAGTAGCTGACAATATTGTAATAATCGATAGGTGGCTTATACATTTGATGCGGGGCCGAATGCAGTTCTAATTGCACGTAACAGAGAAACGGCTGCCCTTTTAATTCAGAAGTTGCTATTCTGCTTTCCACCAAATTCTGATGCAGATTTGAACAGGTAATTCGAGTTTAGATGCTATCATGCTTTCATATGATCCACAAAGTTTAAGAGATTCTTGTTTCTGCGAGTTTCTGCATCAAGGATTTTTCTGACTGTGCCAACCCTGTTCTTTCTTCTTTTAATAAATATTTTCACATTTCATTTTCCAGTTTCGTTCTCGGTGATAAGTCAATTCTAAAAGATGCCGGTGTTGAGAGCCCGGAGGATATTGAAACTTTACCCCCACCTCCAGAAATCAAGGATCCGTCCCAGAAATTCAGAGGAGATGTCAGTTACTTTATTTGCACAAGACCTGGGAGAGGTCCAGTTGTGCTGTCAGATGAAAGTCATCTTCTCAACCCTGAAACTGGATTGCCAAAGTAAGCGCGGAAGGTTTCTCTCTTTTGTTTCATAATGCTATTCCTTCTCAGGTCTATTCAAATGGCTGTATGGATAATGCTTTTAGGCTGAACCGAGAACTTGGCTTGAAATGATTTTCTGAGTTGCTCGCAGTTTGACAGCTTCTGTTGCTTGTTTCATGCATTTGTAACTTACTTTTTGCTCTTTATTCCAATTATGGCCTTTGTATTAAGAGTCTTTGACACAATAATGAATAAATTTATCTTTTGTTCATTCAAAAGTATGGCGTTGCATCTTTCACTTTTCGTAGGAATTTGAGATGGAAGATTGATAGACTTCACTGAAAATGATAGCTAGCGGTTAAGGCCGGAAAATGGTGATCGAAACTTCTACAATAATTTTGGTGAGGAGGGAGTTTCGAACCAAGATGCATTGGAGGAAATCCAACACCCTATTCTGTAGTATCAATTGTCGTGTTTCTAAAGAGATGCTTTACCTTCCAGGTGTTATATTTGCAGGAACCGCACTGCATCTGTCATTTATGTAGTTCCAACTTAGCCGTTCGTTCACCTTCCAGGTGTGAGTTCGCTGAATGTAACCACAAAAATGGCCTGAGATTTGGAACATCACAATTTCCAATTATTTCGTCTATTTGAATCTGTAACATTACAAAAATTTGTCTTGCAACATAATTAGTATATAATGTAGCATCTCTGAGAGAGCTGCTCTGTATCGACAACGTCAATGGTCTACTTCTCTCTAATTAGAAGTGCCTTTAAGATGACCTCACTCATACCATCTGCAGCTGGCAACAAATGTCCACCACCTGGTACCTCATGGTAGTGAATCCATGGAAGCTTTTCGGCAATATAGCGTTGCAGCTCAACTAGGACAAGCTTATCTTCGTCACCCTGCCATAGATGGACCGAGCGTTCATTGCTGGCAAAAGGGTTCTTCAGATCCATAGGACCAAATTCCCAGCTCCCAAATCCAACAATCATGTCGCGAAAGATGGACTCAGCTTCTCCTTGCTGCGTGACATGTGCCTGCCCAAACAAATAACAAAACAAAAATCATCAAAGCTGCCGAGTTTCGATAAAAATCCTAAACATTTAGAGATCGAATAAGGAAAGTACCTTGTGCTTTTCGCTTCCAGAAACCTTTCCATTCCTAATGATTTCCCAATCTTGGTGGGAAAACACCTTCTCTGGTTTACCGGATACAACGCTGGATGAAGGAAAGAATTTCTGAGTGTTCCACCAGTAGGTTAACCAAGGTATATAGTGAGCAACTCGAAGCGCCCATTGATCCTGTGGAGGTTGCTTCTTATAGGCATAGGATGACAAGTTGGCAGGAAGTCCTGGCCACCAGTAATTGATCACGGGAGCGATCAGCGCTGCTCCTGCTAGCCTGTTGTAATAAGCATCCCAAACACATCAAACTTTAGAGAAAAATTTCAGTACCGAACGATGCATCATCTGGTACTGACGGAGGCTTGTTCTGAAGTCTTACCTATGAGGGATGTACTGGAGACACTTCCAAATGACCTGTCCTCCCATTGAGTATCCAATTACATAAAATTTGGATCCGAGTTCCAGCTGATCACCAAGCTCCTCTATATCTAACGCCAAGCTCTTCGCTGTTCGCTTAGGATCCGGATCACTTTCACCGTACCCTGGTCTGTCGAAAGACACAATGTACACACCTAAATCTTCAATAACTTCCTGAGAAAAAAAAAAAAAAAAACATCCGCCACGAAATCAACCAAAATAGAGTTGAACTGAAGAATGACAGAGAACCAATCAAGGTAGTACCAGAGAGACAGATGTTGCAATGACTGGATCATGTCGGGAAGTACCGAATGGATGAACAAAGATAATGTTATACTTGGCCACTTGTTTTGGAACACCATGTTCCTTGTAGGCCAAAAATCTTCCATCCCTTAGCCTTATTCTAGGCGCTGTGACAGGTGGACCGCCAGGCGAACCACAGATGTTCGGAGGGGGTGGTCGGGCGGCCTGATGTGCCAACGCCAGCAATCCAACCAACAAGATGAATGCGATCCTGTTAAACATCATTGAGAAGATGAAGTATGGAGCTTTGCTCAACTGCAGTGAAGAAGCAAATACAAAAATAACATTACACTTGAGGACATTATATAATAAGTTCTAATTTTGCCTCAATTGGATCACTCAATTTTTTAAGAGCTCAAATAAAAACAGGTCATCTTAATCAAACAACCATCAGAAAAAAGGGTGTAATGTATAAACAATACAAATACAAACACACTTTTCATTTATCGAAAATGATATTCTAATATCTAAACAACAAGAGACAGATTCCAATATTTAAGAGAACGCGGTGTTCTAACCAACTAGGTTATACTAATTGTTTCTATAGCGAACACAATCAATAAATAAGTTGGAAATTAAAAGATGCACTCCTTTGTTTAACCGAAACCACAAGAAAAGAAATCATATGCACATAAAAAATCATACTTCCTAATGTGCTTTTTTGGTAAAAACTTACCACCAATGCTCCTCCCTCTGATATTTATTTGTTTATGCAGAAGAAAATGGCAGAAACAGGCTGAGTGAGCAGCTGCTTTTAGCTTTTGTGTGGTGCTGAAGCTGCCGGTGTCGGTGGGCTGCTTGTTTTCGTATTGACAAACGAAGAAGATAAAGAAGTCATGAAGAAAATTCGTCCATCACAATGATGAGAAGTCAGAAAGATGAGAAGGGATATAGTTTTGTTAGACATTTTTAATTCATTATGGTGTTTGGTATCGCGTTCCACCTAACACAAGTTACACAACCAGCCACACAGAAAAATCCATCCACTGATGATTTTGGCATACCTTCCCGGCTTTCCTTTTCACCTTTTTATCTTTTTCTGTATTGGAACTTTTATGAGTCATCAGTCATCAGACCCATCACAAATGTGGTATTAATGCAATGTCATTACAGCATCTCTAAACATGGTGTAAAAACAACTAAAATTTTATTTTAATGAGTCAAATTTAAAAATAATATTGTTGTAGCAAAAAGCTGTCTTTAGTCTTGACGAATTTGATCAAGGTCAAAGCCACACACGCGCCCACGAGTTGGGGGTTTAGCCAATAGATCTCTGATGCTTAATCTGAAAAGAGTGAGTTTTTAGAGCTTGAGTGTGTAGCAAAAGCTTACCAGAAAATGGTGTAGATGCAGTATTTATGGGAAGATGGGTAGTCATAATGTTAGGATTTTTCCTTACACATGACGGTTTCCCATTGGCCAAGGTGTGATATTCATAGGATGGATAAGAAAAGAATTATCCCGAAGATATTAACTATGAGATAATACCTTGGGATTATCAAGTATCTTTGATTGCTTCTGATGAGAATTCCTTGCCTGTTTGAGTTGATTTTCAATTAGGAATGTATTAACGATAGAATTTGGTGACTAATCCTATCATTAATGTATTTAACTTTTCCATGTTACGACAGGAAACTTGGTGATGTTGTATTCAGCAGTTCAATTCTCTAGGGATATTGAACTGCACGTGTGAATATTTGTGGGCCCTACCCATTAATGAGGGCTTTATTGTATTTTTTTGGAAAAAAAAGTCACATGTTTTATCCAGAATTTTTAGAATTATTTTTTGCTCCACACATATCTCTAACAGACTATATAAAAAAGTCTTTATTATAACATAAGGAATAGTCACTTTTCAAATTTATAGAGTAATTGTCCATCAGCTAAATATTTAAAAAATAAAATTAAAAGTTGACCATTGAGCAACGAAAAAAGAAAGAAATAGAATACTGTTGTAGAAATGATTTTTTACACAAGTACCACTTGAACTTGTAAGCATGTGCGATAATAATACCTAAACTTTCAATTTTTATTTGTTACCACCTGGACCCTCTTAAGTGTTGGAATGTACCACCTACGTTACTTTTCATCCATTCTACTGTTAAAACATGTCACCTGAAGAGATTTTTTTCATCAATTAACTTCATGCGGCTATTTAGAATCAATATGCTCCAAAATAATAGTGTCTGAGTTAATATTGCGCTAAAATTGGGGGTTTGTACAACTCCAGTTTGGCAATTCCCTTTATAAAAGTTAGAAAAATTCATATTTGTATAAATTAAGATAAATCACACACCCACTTGCTGATCCAAAAAAAAAAGTGAAAATACATTGTAAATGAAAGACTAGATTTTGTACAATATTTCTACTTCAATTCTTCAACAGTCCTTGCCAAAATCAAATCAGAAATCAACTTCTTCCTTTCTCTTGATGACCTAACTCCAAGTCCGCTAAAAATTCGCCTTTTGCCTTTGTACAAATTGACAATAGTGATCCCTAAAAAGTGAATTGACAAAAATATCCCTCCATGTGAAGAGCGCGTGAAATATTTTAACGGAAAAATAGATGAAAAGTAATGTAGGTGGTAGGTTCTAAAAATTAAGAGTGTCTAGGTGGTAAAAAATAAAAATGAAAGTTCATGTGGTACTTGTACAAAATCCTCCAAATAAGAATAAATGAGTTGGGGTTGAATTGTTAATAAAAAAAATATTCAAAGTTTGTTAAAATAAAGAGTGTTGTTGGAGATGGAAAGTTAAACTAAATAGCTAAAATAGTTTTTTGGCACTTTTGACTTGCTAGTTAATAAAAATTTAGAGCTTTTTATAGACATGTTTATAGTGCTAGAGCATCTTCAAGAGACTTTTTAATATAACTAGTGGCGGATCCAAAATTCTACCATCGGGTGGCCCTAATCAGGGCACACTAGGATAGGCGCTACTTAGGTGGTGGGTTGGGGCCTCGCGCCTGTGCGCTTAGATGGGGCCTATGCAAACTAGGCAGATTTAAATAAATTTAATATATAACATATAATAAGTGCCCATTTACACTTTAAAAAACTATACTTATGATTAGGATTTGAGTTTATTATTTTAAATAGGTTTATTATTTGACATATAACATACAAAAACATCAGAATTTTTGCTTTAGTAATTTAGTGAATTAGATGGTATGGGATGAAATTTTAAGTGATTACGTGACGCAGTATTTTACGAAATATTTTTTCAAATGTCGTATGTATAATGAATTTTAAAAGAAATAACTGTATCAAACACGTGTTATAAAAAATATTGATTTAGTAATCCACCATCTGTTGTAAATAGTGGGTATGTTTGCCCACATGTGTATAGTAAAGTACCACATGTGTATAGTAATGTGTATAGTAAATACTCATATGCATATAGTAAGCCTTTCACTATGTTGCTTGTGATTTGCTTCTATAAAAGCAAGTCTTATGGAACACAACAAAAGATTTAGGAGATGAAAAAAGCAAGTCTTATGGAACACAACAAAAGATTTAGGAGACGAAGGTGAGAGGTTCATGGGAGAGATAGGAAGAATAAAAGGAAGAGAGAAAAGAGAGAAAGAGGAGAGGAGATAATAGAGAGAGTTATCTTTGTACTCTTATTATTTCAGATTATAATGAAAACACCACCGCTGCCCCGATGACGTACTCCAGTCACATTGATTGTAGAGGAACCTCGTAAATTTTGTGTCTTGTTTCATTTATTCCACTGCACACGCCGTCGATTTTACAACACATTATCAACACGAGAAGCTCTCGTGTCAGTAGAAAGCACAACGTCACAAATCTTGTTCATCTCAATCGCCTGAAATCTCACAGATAAGAAAATCTTTTCATTTTATCTTAAAATCTTTGTACTACTGATTTTCTTGAAGCAAATATATATATATTGTTGTATGACTGTATATCATCATTTGCAGAAGCAAAAGAGTACAAACTCAAAAATTCGTAGAGAATCTAACAGTCATGTAAACAGCCTCGGAACTCCAACTTGCAGACCTCGGATTGAAATATTTTCTTCTTCAAAGTTGTTTGTCTGCTCAATATCTACAACATATCAAAATTTCAGAAAACTTTAACGGTGCGATTGTCGCAGATGTCTGAAATACCAAACCAGTTTCCGCAGAAAACTGGACAGCCACCTTATGAGTACCAAAACTCTATTTCGCTAGCTCAGATTGAAATTGTTTTTTCATGAAAGTTGTTCGGTATCCTCTTATCCATATCATACTAAAATTTGACCTAAATCTAACGGTTTGATTTTCGCATAAGTTGCAGACACTCTTGACTCCAAAACTTATGGGAACCATTTCGACTTTTTCGAAACTCATCGGAGGAGGAACACCAATTGGAACCTATTGTTACTATTATTTCCTGAGTAACCAAAATGACTTCAGAACTGTGAAATGAAAACAAAAATAAAAAGGGAAATGGGGCCAAAGCTCTTGGAAAGGTGCGTTGCACCATGTGAAAGAAAAAAAAAAGGACAAAGTTCTTGGAATGTTGCAACATGTGAATGAATAAAAAAAAAAAAATAATAAAAATAGATAAAGGCTTTTGGATGGTGTTGCACCATCTGAAAAGAAAGGAGAAACAATATATTTATTTATGTGAATGGTGTTGGCTTAAAACACTTTCACAAGTTCTTTTTACTTTAAAGCAATTTATTTACCATGGACGGTTTTACCGCCCATTGCTTTAAATTTTGATGGTGCTAAATTAAAGCCTTTGTCACAAGTTTTATTTACTTAAATGCAATTTATTCAATATGGCTGGAATTACCGCCTATCGCTTTAATTTATTTATTGCACTTATCTTTTGTTACAATGAGTATATATAGGACCTAAAGTTCATTGGTCAGATCAGAACCTGCAGTTTCTTGATCCTCATCATATAAAAATGATTGGAGCTGAAGTTCCATCACGCAAAAAGATCAGGTATGAAGTCCCTTGATCCTGAAGATCAGGACATGAAGTTCCTAGATGAGTACCGTAAGTTTGAAGTGCCGCAATGCCTTAACTTAATTGTAATAAAAGCCATAAGAGTTTCAGTTTACAAACTATTAAATAAGGACCAGAAGTTCCTTATGTCCATACTCAAAATGGTTTAGCAGAAGCCTTTATTAAGCTGATGAAATTGATTACGCGCGCTCTGCTCATGAAAACGAAATTGCCAGTTTTCTACATGGGGACATGTTAATTCGGTTGAGACATGTTACCAACCATCAATACTTCTTAGTACAACTCGTGTTTGGGAACCAGCCAAGCATTATACTTTTATGATTTTTTGGTTGTGTTATCTATGTGCCTATTGCACAGCCACAATATATTAAAATGAGGCATCAACACAAACTGGGAATTTATGTTGGATTTGATTCACCATTTATCATTCAATACCTAGAACCCTTGACTGGGGATATGTTTACCGCGTGGTATGCGGACTATGATTTTAATAAGATAGTTATCCCGCCATTAGGGAGAGAAAATAACATTGTTCTAGAAGAACGATGAGAAAATATCATTCCAGAAGAATGATAAGAAGAGACCGTTCCAGAAGAACGAAGAGAATTTGTCTTATTTTGATTCATGAAGCAATCAATGAGAAAATGAAATAGGAATGATTAAATGATGCAACGAAAGTGATGAAATCACATATATTTGCTGCAAATGTGCCTACAAGAATTGATGTCCTTGTTGGACAATATAATGAGGCTGTAAATGATTTCTCTGTTGCACGCCTGAAGCGTGGCAAACCCTTAGACTCAAAAGGTTCAGTCATTTGAAGAAGAATATGGCATTACTGAACTATTGCATTCTTGTAACATAACTGTTGCATGCCAGAAGCATGACAGTCGCCGCATGAATACATGGTCCAGAAGGACAATCTGTGGACATGGGAATATTGATGTCTCATGCATGTAGCATGATAGACGTATAGGTTCCAATGACTTAACTCCCCGAAAGTGGAGATTAAAATCCAAGCTCTATAACGCTCAAGAGGAGGTTATGATCTGCATTCTTTAAATTATGACTATCCTGGAAGAGATAGTGTAATAGCCTTGAAGAGGCAATGGATATCCAAATAAATAAAAAGCTTTTATGCATGCGCATGCACATGAGAATATGGGATCACAGATTGATGATAACCAATGACAATGTTGGTTTTGACAAGTAGCTACTAAATTCATCAATGAGCTGTGTTGATATTGAGTCCCGTTCTTTTGCGTCAACAAAATTATTGGCCAATAATGGAGAAAGGCAATTCCATTACAATTTTGTAAGAAGGTGGAAAAATGGATCTATATATTTGAATATAATACAAATAGCCAAAAGATGTTGAACCAAGGAGGTTACATTGGGCATTTGTAATATAGTGAAATACACTCACATGATATGATACAAGGTATTGAAACCTGAAATTATACTCTTATAAATGAGTTCATATGAATGGAGAATTATATACGAAGGGTTGTGAGTCGCCCACATCATATCTCCATAAGTATCTTAAGTATACATGGGAGCAAATTGCTCTGTATAAATTCCAAAGGAAAATGTGTCATGAAGTGTAGAAAATCCCTGAAGGATTCAAATTGCTTAAAGTAAGCCCCCGAAGGGTAAAGCATAAAATATGTTCTTAATACCAATGAATGGTATAAATTACCTTAGTAAGTACTATCATTATGATAGTGTTGCAACCTCTTGCAAAAGGTTAATGATATTAAATTAGAACTCTTGAAGAGTTGATAATATTAAATTGGGACTCCTGAAGAGTCTAGAAAAATTATAAAGTGTTGAAGGAATTATTGTCTCGAGCTGCAGATCGAACAATCGACCAACACGAATCTTATCCATGATGTTTATGATATTAAAAGAACCATATGGATTGAAGATTATGAGTTGAATACTCAAATGATGTAGACACTAAGAATTATCATTTATCTTCGTGAGGGTAAAGATAAATTAATATTTGGTCCAGAAGTACCACATCTTAGTGAAGTATATGCTTTATTGTATTTGACACAATACATTGAATGAAATAAAGCTTATCTATTAATATCTCCGAGAAATTACAGATATGTACATACACATGAGTTAAAACAAACAAACAGGATGGAGCCTTTACAAAGGTTGCTCATGTGAAACCTCATTACTCGGAAGTACCCCAGAAGGGGGAGACACTGGAGATTGATCATGTGGCACCCCAGTACTTAGCAAAACACCAGAAGGGGAAGGCATCAGTTGCTTTTGGAATCTAGCAACGAACCTCTGGTGATCACTTTGAATCCGACCTTCGGATTCTTGCAGCTGATCGAGCTTTCTTTTCATGCTCGTCGAGTAATTATTTGCAAGCACGTGTAACATTCTATTCTCGTGCTTGAGCCATCTGATCTCTTGTTTAAGACTTGCCACCTCAGCCATCAATGATTCAACTTGGCGAGTTTGAGCAAGTAGGCGTTGGCCCATATTGGAAACAGAGCCAGCACACTGAACACTGAGAGCCAATGAGTTTTGAATGGCAGACTCATCAGACCGTTTTGAAAGGATCCTGTTATCCTTTGGAGTGAGAAGATTCCTAGCTACCACAGTAGCGGTTATGTTATTCTTCATCACAGAGTCCCCAGCCGTAAGAGGACCATTAGAAGATAAGAAGGACGGGCGCCATATATTATCCTGACGCTGCTCGTCTGTATCACTCCTAAGACTCAAATCTAAGCAAATGTTAGATGAGCAAGTCATTTTCAGAAATGATGAAGAAAAAAAAGAGGTCAAATAAAATTTCAAAAGTGCAAGATGAGGGAAATTTCTACAGGTAGCAACTTTTTGAGCATACTCTTGAACACAATTGATGTCTCTATAAAAGAAGAGGCAGCAGATCCACTTGTTCAGAGATCGAAGAGGCACCGCTCTCCGAATTTCAAAAGCCAGATTTTCCTAAATAAAGTTCGTTGGCATTTTTCAGACGCAATCTCAGCTTTTTTGGATATCGCATGCAATTTTGTCAAAGATCTCTGACAAAGTTGAAAACGTGTAAATCTTACTGTTCTAATTACACCACAGTTGCTGACAAGAGTAAAGGCACAACACCACCACTTGCTATTGGGAAATCTCTATATATGTCGACCTTCGTTCTCCATAACAAGGCAGACCAGCAAGCATGTCCAACTCTTCCTCATCTCCAAGAATGCATCTTCAACAAAGCATATCGAAATACTCAGTTTTCTTCCTCTCCGAGAATACCTCTTCAAACAAGTCGCACCAGAGCAAGATTATCTCATATCTTCAGGGACGAGAGCAAAAGTAGTCATCTTCAACTGTTGTTGGAGCTGGGTCTCTAGTCACCAAGAAGTGATGAACCATACAAATGCAAGGGTTTGCATTCCACTCCTGCATCAGGGGACAAATCCTACAAGAGAAGATGCCACACATGTAGGGGGAAAACCGGAGAAAATGCTACTTAAGCAAGGGGAGCAAGTAAGGCAAGTGAAAATGATACATTGAAGCATATGGAGACAAGCGCAACGAACACGTGCTGATTCATCCCCGACAAAGCTGAATATCACTTGCCACGTGAAGCTCTTCACGATACAACTTCATTCAAGATCAAGCCTCGAAGGTCCTTGAAGAAATCACAAGTTTGATTCAAGATCAAGTGTCTACGACCCTTGAATTAAATTTAGCTCCAGATAAAAGAAGTAAATTCAGACCTTTGGAGCAAGTATAGCAGAAGGCCCTCCAGCCCAGTTCAAGAACAAGTCTGTGGAAAGTTAACAACAAGTAAAGTACCTATTTCGGCAACTCTTTTTACTAAGAGACTGAAGCAAAATGATCAACGATCAGTCTATATGATTTGAAATCAAGGGGAGATACTCATCAGGGGAGCATCCAAACAGATCAAGATCTTAACGAGTCAATTGAAGACTTATGTGGGCATCCAAGGGGGAGTGTTGTAAATAGTGGGTATGTTTGCCCACATGTGTATAGTAAAGTACCACATGTGTATAGTAAATACTCACATGCATATAGTAAGCCTTTCACAATGTTGCTTGTGATTTGCTTCTATAAAAGCAAGTCTTATGGAACACAACAAAAGATTTGGGAGATGAAGGTGAGAGGTTCATATGAGAGATAGGAAGAATAAAAGGAAGAGAGAAAAGAGAGAAAGAGGAGATGAGATAATAGAGAGAGTTATCTTTGTACTCTTATTATTTCAGATTATAATGAAAGCACCACTGCTGCCCCGATGACGTACTCCTGTCACACTGATTGTAGAGGAACCTCGTAAATTTTGTGTCTTGTTTCATTTATTCCACTGCACACGCCGTCGATTTTACAACACCATCTCTTTATTTATTAAAATGATATGTGACACAACCTAATTAGAGAACAATTAAAAAAAAAAAAATTGGGAAGTTGGTCACGTGGGAAATGGAAAAAGAACGTTTTTCTTCAAAATGGGGAGTTGGTCACATGGGAAGTGTAGAGAGAAAGTTTTTCTTCTTCGTTGGAACCAGGTCCAAGAACAGGAGAATCATGGCTGTATTCTCTGTGTTCCTCTTCGTCTGAACTTAGATACTTCTTCTCAACCCTAAAACTGGATTGCCGAAGTAAGCTTGAACTCTTTTGTTTCGCAACACCCTATTCCTTCTCAGGCCTATTCAAATGGCTGTATGGATAATGCTTTTAGGCTGAACCGAAGAATTGGCTTGAAATGATTATCCAAGTTGCTTGCCGTTTGACAGTTTCTGTTGCTTGTTTCATGCATTGGTAACTTATTTTTTGTTCTTTATTCCAATTATGGTCTTTCTATTCATTATCTTTGACACAATAATGAATAAATTTTCTTTTGTTCATTCGAAAGTACGGCATTGCGTCTTTCACTTCTAGCCGGAATTAGAAATGGAAGATTGATAGATTTCACTAAAAATGATAGCTAGCAGTTAGTACAGGCCAGAAAATGGTGATCTGTAGAAGAACTAACAGAGTGGTGCTGGCATGTACAAAGTTTGATTTTGGTATCTGTAGTGTATTTTTTAAATTATTATTAATGGGAGGGGGAGGTTCAAAACTATTATAATAATTTGAGGAAAGGGGGAGCTTTGAGCCCTAGATGCATAGGTGGAAATCCAACATCCTATTACTAGGATATATTGGACCACATGCAGGTATTACATGGGTGGAAATTCCAACCCCTTGTCCCTGTAGTAGTTTCAATTGTCGGGTTTATAAAGAGATGCTTTACCTTGCGGGTGTTACATTTGCACGAATCGCATTGCATCTGTATTTTGTGTAGTTCCAACTTTGCTGGATTTAACCATAAAAATGGCCTGAGATATGGAACATCATACAACTAATTTTGAATCGACTCTCATTATTTCCTCTATTTGAATTGTAACATTACAAATATTTGTCTTGGAACATAATTTGGATATAATGTAGCATCTCTGAGAGAGCTGCCCTGTATCGACGACGTCAATGGTCTACTCTTTAATTAGAAGTGCCTTTAAGATGACTTCACTCATACCATCTACAGCTGGCAACAAATGTCCACCACCTGGTAACTCATGGTAGTGAATCCATGGAAGCTTTTCGGCAATATAGCGTTGCAGCTCAACTGGGACAAGCTTATCTTCGTCACCCTGCCATAGATGGACCGAGCCTTCGTTGTTGACAAAAGGGTTCTTCAGATCCGTAGGATCAAATTCCCAGCTCCCAAATCCAATTATGATGTCGCGAAAGATGGACTCAGCTTCTCCTCGCTGCGTGACATGTTCCTGGCCAAACAAATAACAAAACAAAACAAAAATCATCAACGCTGCCGAGTTTCTATAAAATCGTAAACAATTAGCGATCGAATAAGGAAAGTACCTCGTGCTTTTCTCTTCCACAAACCTTTGCATTCCTAATGGTTTCCCAATCTTGGCGGGAAAACATATTCTCTACTTTCCCGGATAAAACGCTGTGTTTAGGAAAGAAATTCTGAGTGTTCCACAAGTAGGTTAACCAAGGTATATAGTGAGCAGCTCGAAGCGCCCATTGATCATGTCGAGCTTGCTTCTTATAGGCATAAGATGACAGGTTGGCAGGAAGTCCTGGCCACCAGTAGTTGATCACTAGAATTCGGTGTTCTAACCAACATGGTTATACTAGTTGTTTCTATAGCGAACACAATCAATAAATAAGTTGGAAATAAAAAGATGCACTCCTTTGTTTAACCGAAACCACAAGAAAAGAGATCATATGCACATAAAAAATCATACTTCCTAATGTGCTTTTTTGGTAAAAACTTACGACCAACGCTCCTCCCTCTGATAATTATATGTTTATGCAGAAGAAAATGGCAGAAACAGGCTGAGTGAGCAGCTGCTTTTAGCTTTTGTGTGGTGCTGAAGCTGCCGGTGTCGGTGGACTGCTTGTTTTCGTATTGACAAACGAAGAAGATAGAGAAGCCATGAAGAAAATTCATCCATGACAATGTTGAGAAATCAGAAAGATGAGAAGGGATATAGTTTTGTTAGACATTTTTAATTCGTTGTGGTGTTTGGTATCGCGTTCCACCTAACACAAGTTACACAACCAGCCACACAGAAAAATCCATCCACTGATGATTTTGGCATACCTTCCCAGCTTTCCTTTTCACCTTTTTATCTTTTTCTGTATTGGAACTTTTATGAGTCATCAGTCATCAGACCCATCATAAATGTGGTATTAATGCAATGCCATTACAGCATCTCTAAACATATTGTAAAAACAACTAAAAATTTATTTTAATGAGTCAAATTTAAAAATAATATTGTTGTAGCATAAAGTTATCTTCAGTCTTGACGAATTTGATCAAGGTCAAAGCCACAAACGCGCCCACAAGGTGGGTGTGGATGCAAATTTCTTCCTCCTTGATCTCGGACAATTTTGCACCTACAAAACAATTAACACCTTAGGTTAAGGCCAAGAGCCTCACGCGCCCACGATGAATGGGGGGGCTTTGGCCGAAGAACCTCCGATGCCAAAGTTAGAATTTAGAGAGAAAGAGTGTTTAGAGAATTTTGGGATTTTTGCCAAAGTGTTGGAATTGATTTTTTGGTGAGAATAGGTGCCTATTTATAGAGTTAGGAGGCTAGGGTTTTTAGGTTTAATTTAGGTTTAATTAGCCAATTTATTATGATTAATTGGCTAATTTAAACATAAAGGAATGTTTTGATGGTTATGGGTTTAATTGGCTAGCTAATTAGTGTAATTAAAAAGGGAAAATGGTGGAAAAGGTAGAGAATATGATAGGCTCTTTTTGGATGGGAATGGCCGGCCCTTGGTGTGATTTTGGGGTGATTTGGTGATGTAATTAGCCTTTAATATATTGATTATATTAATTGGTTGAGGATGTTATGGAATGTTTGAAATAAATGGCTAATTGAATAAGGAAAAAAATGAGGTAAAAACATATATGAAATAGGTTTTGAATTGTTACCCATTTTGGGTACTTCTGACTTGGTTGATGGATGATTCTCCACTGCTCGCGTGTAGGAGACCCGGTATGCCTCGAGGGTATTTTTGTCCTTTTTGTCCAAAAAACCCACGTGTCGCCTTGTGAATATTTTTGGCTCCACAAATGCCCCCACACCTGTTGGGCTGCTCGCAGAAAAGGGCGGCAGGTGTAGAGATTTTCTTGCTTTAGGAAACTTAGGACTGCTTCCTATTTTGATGTAGATTCTCTCTTTAATAGGAAATTAGATCCTTCTAGGAAAGAGAAATAAATTTCTCTCAAAGCCTATTTAAGTCCACCTTAAGTGGGTTATTAAATCAACTTTGGAGAGCGATTTATTCTACCCTACAAGAGAGAGATAGCTTAGAGGATATTTGTTCCCCCTCCTCTAGCAATCTTCTACATCTTGCCCGTGCAAAGGACCGTCTTTCGTTGCTTTCTTCGTCTTCTTCGTGCCGCACCAATGTAAGAAAAATTTAATTTTTCTTGCCTTATTCTTGGATAGTGCTATTGCGGGGTAGCCGTCGGGGTGGTGCGGCACGTCGGCTGGCAGGGGCCAGGAGCTGGCTCGGCATAAGCTGAGGAGATGTCGTGGCAGGGACCACTGCTTGGGCAGCTTGGCTTGGCCTGAGCCAAGGGCAGCTTGTGCAGCTGGGGTCGAGGATTGTGGCGCTAGGGCACAGTGTTAGGCGAGCCGCATAGCTCATGTCCTTTGGGCTCTTGGACCTGACTCGGGCCAGGCTGGCGATTGAGAGAAATAAGGAGATTGCGGGTCTCATGGGCTGCTGGAATGTTGGGCATGCATGCCTTCTACCTGCTGGAATGCTGGGTTGAGCTCCCCTGCTGAGTACCATGAATGTCGTTGGCTACTTAGTCTTCTTTGCTGAAAGAAAGGTGGGCTGCTCCAGAAAGATGAGGTAAAGAGGATCAAGGCGGATGCATTGGCTCGTCTGATCGCTGTCGTGGAGCTTACTATGAATGAAGATAGAAAGAAGAGATCTTCCCCGCCTGCTCATGAGATGCCTAGTTAAGAAAAAATTGAAGACTTCTTCTGCTGCTCATAAGGGTCCGCTTGCTACCGAGAGGTATGTGATTGACATGACTTCTTCTAATGGGAAGAAAAATAAGGCTGCTAGATCTGAGCATGTGGCGTCTTCCATGTTGAGAATGGCTAGTACAATTGTGGATAAGATTGCTCAGCGTAAAGGTTTTATCATGCCCCCAGTGCCGAAGTCTGTACCAGGATGTTCTTTGGGAGCCAAGTTCGGTTCACCTTTGTAGAGACTTGCTATTATGAAGAGTGGTAAGGTGGACTCTGCTACTAAAGTGGCGCCAAAGCCTGCTCTCTTTGCTGCTGAGATTGATTCGCCTCAGATTCAAGATCTTAAGCTTGCAATTTCTGAGCTTCGTTTCACTGCTTATGCTAAGAAGGGAGTGGATGAGCTGCAGCGCGTCTGTGTTAGTCTGCTTAAGAAGAATGAGCAGCTGAAGGGTGAGAATGATGGGCTTGAGGTTTTAAGACCTTCTCTATTTCTCCGAAAGACTTGCTTGCTTTTACTTTTAAGGCTTCCATTGGTGAAGTAGTTGGAGAAGTTAGTGCCCAGACTGGGGCAGCCGGGGGTGAAGCGCCGGATGATGCCGTTGCTAAGAGTATTACGGCTGTTGAAGGTGTGGCGACCGAGTAGTCGTGGGATGTCCAAACTGCTGTAGTGTAGTATTTTAGGTAACCTTTAGGATTTTCTTTGTTTTTCCTTGTAGCTTTTGTTTTGCTTGAACTCCTTCGGCCTTTGCTAGTTGTTTATAAACATGTTTTCCTTCGTTTTTCTTTATCTTCACTTCTTTTGTTCATGCCCTAACCTTTAGACTTGATAGACCAGTGGCAGGCATGCTACTTTTTTATAAGCAAACAAACTCGCGTAGCCTATGCAGCCGTAGGTGTTGGTGTAGAACTTTGCAAAGTTGTTAGCCATAGGGTTGGTAGCCGGATGCCTTACTTACAGAAGCAGACAAGTCCGCGTAACCAGTAGGCTGTTAACCTTGACTTTCTTCAATTCCGTAGGTTGCGTAGCAAGTATCACAACACTTTAGGACTTGGTGTAGGTTGTTCCGCGTTTGGCAGAGGTGAAGCTTATCGACTACGTAGCATGTCGGCAGTGGATAAAACTTCGTATATGCGCGCTAGCTTGTTTAACCTTTCACAAGAATGTGCGGTTGTATAAGTCTAGTGCGGCTTCACTGCTCGAAGGGCAAGCCGTAGGCAGTCTTCCGGAATCCGTAGGCTACCTTAGTGCACTCGGTAGCAGCTTTAGGATTCCAGGGCAGCCGTCCATCGGATGTACTGCGTAATGTGCCTTCTCCGTCTCTAGGGCCCGGTTCCCTACGGATTAGGCCAAGAGACCCAAAATCCTTCAGTTAGCTAAGCCTTGAAAAAGACCATTGCGGCTACTTCTAGGAATCCCGGCGCAAGCCATCGTGCATCTAGTTATACTAGGGCAACCAGGCTCATCCACGTCTGGATATTCGGAGTGTAAAGTTTATCCTCCCGTCTTGGAGAGCTGACCCATATGGGTGTCGGAGAATTGGTTTACCCTCTCACACTGGAGAGCATGGTTGGTCCCTCGGGGGGCGCAATTCCTGCGATGAGTCCCTAAGAAGGGTGCAGTCTTCTTTTGAAGTGCAGGAGTGATTAGTTGTTGTAAGCATGCAGCCAAGCCAAGTTGTGATTACTTCTAAATTCCTCATTGAAAAACGAGTGAAACGAACGAGAACTTTAGCTGTAAGGTAGGAACTGCATAACAACTGGATAGTCCTCAGCTTGTGAAGTGGTGCCCGTCGAGCTTATTGAGTCTTCGGGTTTTGATGTAGCGGGAGGTCACACATGGTACTTCTTCAGATTGTAGGCCATCCATTTCTTTTCAATCTTTTTACCGCTTCATAGTGGTGAGGGTGTAATTACTCTTGCCCCCTACTCTGCTGATCTTGTACGGACCTTCCCAGATGGGATCCATCTTTTTGGAGCATTCTCTGCCGGCAGTGATGAAGGCTTTTCTGCGTCGTCGACATGCAAATGCCAAAAGTCTCCATCGGGTGGAGTAGGCGCAGCTAGAGTGTGCTCGGCTACTTCTGAGGCATCGTTGGGCCGCTCTGTTGCGTCACCTAGGCTCGGCGTGAAGACGCAGTAGGGAGCTGTGGAGATGGGGCCATGTCATACGCAACAGGAGATGCTCAACTGCCGGTATTAGGCCACTCTAGAGTTGAATCATTGAGCAAGGGTCGGCTAGGGCCATGTGATGCGCAGCAAGAAATGGTACTCAACTGCCGGTACATGTTGCTCCTATGTAGAATCTTTTAGGGTGACGAGGACAAAACTTGCTTTCGAGTGTGTCCTTCCAGTGTTGCGTTCGTCAGAAAACTTTACATCCGCCAGGGTCTACGCCTTTATCGTCGCGCGTCTGGATTGGGTAGAATAGTACGTCATTAGGATAATTGCATGCGTTTGAAAGTAAAACTTGTGCTTCTGGGTTGCAACAACTATCGCCAAAGTTAGCTTTTGAATTTTTAATAACATCGAGGAGAGCTTTTGAACTGTAGAATACAGGTAACAGTGGAATACAGGTAGTCGGGCCCCCATCTCTTCTCGCATGATGGTAGAGCTTATTGCTACTTTAGATACCGTCAAACATGTGAATAAGTCCTCCGCTGCTTCTAGGGAGGTGATGTCGGGTACTTCTTCAAGTCCTTGAATGTGCATTGGCGAGCCTCATCCCAAAGTGCATACTTCTCTGCCAAAGCAAAAGAGTCTGCCAGAGTTAGATCTTCTTTCATGATCAATTTTCCGAATAGCGGGTGGTCTGCTGGAAGTCCTTTTTGGAAGACTGCTCTAGCTATCGAGTCGTTGCATCCGACTATTTTTGCCTTCTCTACTTTGAACCTCCTCACATAGTCGCGAAGTGACTCCTTTGGGTTCTTCTTGACGTTGAACAAATGATCAGATTTCTTTTTGATCGAGCGATAGGATGAATATTCTTTGGTGAAAACCAAAGAAAGTTCGTAGAAATTCCGGATGGATTGTGGCGGCAGGGTGTAGAACCAATCTTGCGCCTCGCCTTGTAAAGTGGTGGCGTATATCTTGCACATAAGCTCATCGTTGTTTCGATAAAGGATCATTGCGCTTCGGTAGCGCTTTAAGTGTCTCTCCGGGTCTTCATCCCCTTTGAAAGATGTGAAATGTGGCATGCTGAACTCTCGTGGAGGCTCTGTCTGCTCGATCTCGTCCGTGAAGGGTGACCTGCTTATGTTGGTCATGTTCCATCGTAGTGCCTCGTCGGTGACCTCGTTGCGTTGGAAATCATGCAATCGCTTGGTCAAGAGTCTCTCTACTTCTTCCTGAATTTGCCTTTGTTGGGGTAGCGGAGCTCTCGGCTGCCCCCAGCCATGACTTGGTGGTCTAGACTGCTCTTCCATGTGTTTGGCTCGTCTACGCCGCAGATGCAATGCATGTGGTGCGTTCCTAGCAGGCGAGCGAGTTCTTCGCAGGCTGCTGGTTGAACTTGAGCTGGATTGAGTGACTGCCTCTTTCCGTCCGTCGTGCTGCCTACTCTGATGTGAGGTGGATGATGCTCCTTGTGGGCTTAGCCGCGAATGAACACTTTGTCCGGAAGGTTGCTCATGTTGACTATCGGAGTGTGACCCCAACCGTGAATGTATGCTCATCCGTGGGCCTAGTCGAGAGTACACGCTCCTCCGCGCGCTAAGACGGGAGTATACGCTATCTCGGGGGCCCAATCGGGAATGTACACTGCCTGAACGTTCGGCTCGTGGCTGGTCGAATGGCTGCTTGTCGGGATGCTGCTGGAAAGGTTCGTCTGCCCTTGTCCTACTTCGGGATACCTCGTCCGGGGCACGTTGGATCCCGATGCGTTGCAAAAGTTGATTCACCAAAGTTGTCTGTTGTGCAAGGGCGCTCGTCAACTCTATGACTTGTCGAGACAAGTGTTGTTCGCCATTTGGATTGGAAGAGCTTGGAAGGAATGCGCCTCCTTGGGCAGTGGAAATGTGGTAGACTCCGGGCGCGAGATTTGAATTGGGAAATGTCAAATCCGCGAAAAAATATGGTGAGAATGCCCCCGGCTCGATGGTAGGTCCGGATGGTTGAGATAGTCTTAGGTCGACTTGGGCTGCTTGGAAAGCCACTGGAGCATGATGGGCCGTGAGAGTGGGCTGCTCGACGGGAGCAGGCTGGGTCACGAGAGCAGGCTGCTTGGCAGGAGCAGGTTGGGCCGTGAGAGTGGGCTGCTCGACGGAAGCAGGCTGAACCACGAGAGTGAGCTGCTCGTCGGGAGCAGACTGGGTCACGAGAGCAGGCTGCTTGGCAGGAGCAGGCTGGGCCACATGAGTGGGCTGCTCGACGGAAGTAGGCTGGACCACGGGAGTGGGTTGCTCTTCGGGAACAGGCTGGGTCACGAGAGCAGGCTGCTTGGCAGGAGCAGGCTGGGCCACGGGAGTAGGCTGCTTGGCAGGAGCAGGCTGGGCCACCGGAGTGGGCTGCTCGACGAAAGCAGGCTGGGCCACGGGAGTTGGCTGCTCGTCGGGAGTAGGCTGGGTCACGAGAGCAAGCTGCTCGGCAGGAGCAAGTTGGGTCGTGAGAGTGGGTTGCTTGACGGGAGCAGGCTGGATCACGGGAGCAGGCTGCTCAATGCGCGGTGCATGTGAATGCGAGGCTTGGGCTTGGGTCCACGTAAACTTAGATGGCACGGCTTGGATCGTGGTCTTGGTACCGTGAGCCTTGGATGGCACGGCTCGGGCCGTGGTGAAGGCTCCATGGACCTCGCCACGAGTGGCTACCGAAGTAGCCACGAGTGGCTACCGAAGTAGCCACCGCGGTGGTTCCCATGGTGGCCTTGGTGAAGGCACCATGGACCTCGCCGCGGGTAGCTACCGAGGTAGCCACCACGGTGGTTCCCATGGTAGAAGCTTGTGGTGATGATGCCGCTCCCCTTATTGTCGCATTTTGCCTCACGGATCTCCGGGCCGTGGTGAAGGCTCCATGGACCTCGCCATGAGTGGCTACCGAAGTAGCCACCGTGGTGGTTCCCATGGCGGCCGTGGTGAAGGCACCATGGACCTCGCCGCGGGTGGCTACCGAGGTAGCCACCACGGTGGTTCCCATGGTGGAAGCTCGTGATGATGATGCCGCTCCCCTTATTATCGCATTTAGCCTCACGGATCTCCGCAATCCCATTTCTTGAACATTAGAATTTTCACTTGTGGAATTTTCTAAATTTCTAGCCATTATATTTTGCTTATACGTTTTATCAAAGAACCTTTGCAAGTAAAAAATTCTAATAATAAGAACGTATGAAAAATATTCAAATGGACTAGAAAATAAAGAAGAAACCTTTTTGTGCGAGAGTCTTCTACGAGTATGGATTTCAACTCTCAATGAAAGCACCAATTTGTGGATGCAAATTTCTTCCTCCTTGATCTTGGACAATTTTGCACCTACAAAACAATTAACACCTTAGGTTAAGGCCAAGAGCCTCACGCGCCCACGATGAATGGGGGGGGCTTTGGCCGAAGAACCTCCGATGCCAAAGTTAGAATTTAGAGAGAAAGAGTGTTTAGAGAATTTTGGGATTTTTGCCAAAGTGTTGGAATTGATTTTTTGGTGAGAATAGGTGCCTATTTATAGAGTTAGGAGGCTAGGGTTTTTAGGTTTAATTTAGGTTTAATTAGCCAATTTATTATGATTAATTGGCTAATTTAAACATAAAGGAATGTTTTGATGGTTATGGGTTTAATTGGCTAGCTAATTAGTGTAATTAAAAAGGGAAAATGGTGGAAAAGGTAGAGAATATGATAGGCTCTTTTTGGATGGGAATGGCCGGCCCTTGGTGTGATTTTGGGGTGATTTGGTGATGTAATTAGCCTTTAATATATTGATTATATTAATTGGTTGAGGATGTTATGGAATGTTTGAAATAAATGGCTAATTGAATAAGGAAAAAATGAGGTAAAAACATATATGAAATAGGTTTTGAATTGTTACCCATTTTGGGTACTTCTGACTTGGTTGATGGATGATTCTCCACTGCTCGCGTGTAGGAGACCCGGTATGCCTCGAGGGTATTTTTGTCCTTTTTGTCCAAAAAACCCACGTGTCGCCTTGTGAATATTTTTGGCTCCACAGTGGGGGTTTAGCCAATAGATCTCTGATGCCTAATCTGAAAAGAGCGAGTTATTAGAGTTTAAGTGCGCAGCAAAAGCTTACTAGAAAATGGTGTAGATGCAGTATTTATAGGAAGGTAAGCAGTCATAAGGTTAGGATTTTTCCTTGCACATGACGGTTTCCAATTGGCTAAGGTGTGATATCCATAGGATGGATAAGGAAAGAATTATCCCGAAGATATTAACTATGAGATAATACCTTGGGATTACCTCAAAATATTTCCCGTGTGAAGATTTGAGGATACGGCGCATCACTATTCGTCCAGGATGTCCCAAACGATCATGCCAAAGTGTAATTTCGTGCGTGGTCCCAGTAGTAGGGCCGGCCACATAGTGGCATTCTATGGGGCGTATGGTCGTAGTATACAAATCACTCGGGATGCGCTTCATCTTTTCTAGAATACGCTTCTGGCCATATTCGTAGGAAGTTATGCATAGAAATTCAACTCCGTTTTCTAGGTGGGTTTCAGTGTGGTAATTGTTATCTCTAATGTCCTTGAAACTTAACAACGTTCTTCTGGAACGTGGAGAGTAGAGTGCCTCAGAAATGGTCAAGATTGTACCATTAGATAACATTATACGTGCCTTACCGTATCCTTCTATCAGGTTGAAGGGGTCTGAGAGGGTTGTCAGAGGTGCATTCTTAGGTATGAAGTTAGTGAAATAGATGCGTTCACGCAAAACTATGTGCGTGGTTGCACTATCTGCCAGACAACTAAATTTCCCACTAGTTATACTTAGAATGAAAAATTAATTTGAATCGGTCACTTGCAAATTTTTTTATAAAAAACAGTTATCAATTTAAAATAATTTCATTTATTCAAGGATAAAACTTAATATCCAAAACAAACACCAACCAATAATCCAAACATAAAGGAAAATTGTTCAAAAATCAACCAAAAACATGTCACGCATAAAGGAAATAATCTCATTATTTCCTCTATTTGAATTGTAACATTACAAATATTTGTCTTGGAACATAATTTGGATATAATGTAGCATCTCTGAGAGAGCTGCCCTGTATCGACGACGTCAATGGTCTACTCTTTAATTAGAAGTGCCTTTAAGATGACTTCACTCATACCATCGGCAGCGGGCAACCAATGTCCACTACCTGGTAACTCATGGTAGTGAATCCATGGAAGCTTTTCGGCAATATAGCGTTGCAGCTCAACTGGAACAAGCTTATCTTCGTCACCCTGCCATAGATGGACCGAGCCTTCGTTGTTGACAAAAGGATTCTTCAGATCCGTAGGATCAAATTCCCAGCTCCCAAATCCAACTATGATGTCGCGAAAGATGGACTCAGCTTCTCCTTGCTGCGTGACATGTTCCTGCCCAAACAAATAACAAAACAAAACAAAAATCATCAACGCTGCCGAGTTTCTATAAAATCCTAAAAAATTAGCGATCGAATAAGGAAAGTACCTTGTGCTTTTCTCTTCCAGAAACATTTGCATTCCTAATGATTTCCCAATCTTGGCGGGAAAACATATTCTCTGCTTTCCCGGATACAACGCTGTGTTTAGGAAAGAAATTCTGAGTGTTCCACCAGTAGGTTAACCAAGGTATATAGTGAGCAGCTCGAAGCGCCCATTGATCATGTGGAGCTTGCTTCTTATAGGCATAAGATGACAGGTTGGCAGGAAGTCCTGGCCACCAGTAGTTGATCACCGGAGCGATCAGTGCTGCTCCAGCTAGCCTGTCGTAACAGGCATCCCAAACACATCGAACTTTAGAGAAAAATTTCAGTACCGAATGATGCATCATCAGGTAATGAGGCTGCTTGCAAAATCTTACCTATGAGGGATGTACTGAAGACACTTCCAAATGACTTGTCCTCCCATTGAGAATCCAATCACATAAAATTTGGATCCGAGTTCTAGCTGATCACCAAGCTCCTCTATATCAAACGCCAAGCTCTTCGCTGTTCGCTTAGTATCCGGATCACTTTCACCGTACCCTGGTCTGTCGAAAGACACAATGTACACACCTAAATCTTCAATAACTTCCTGATAAAAAAAAAAAAAAAAAAAAAAAAAACATCCACCACGAAATCAACTAATATAGAGTCGAACTGAAGAATGACAGAGAACCAATCAAGGTAGTACCGGAGAGACAGATGTTGCAATGACTGGATCATGTCGGGAAGCACCGAAGGGATGAACAAAGATAATCTTATACTTGGCCACTTGTTTTGGAACACCATGTTCCTTGTAGGCCAAAAATCTTCCATCCCTTAGCCTTATTCTAGGCGCTGTGACAGGTGGACCGCCAGGCGAACCACAGATGTTCGGAGGTGGTGGTCGGGCGGCCTGATACGCCCATGCCAGCAATCCAACCAACAAGATGAATGTGATCCTCTTAAACATCTTTGAGAATGAAGTATGAAACTTTGCTCAACTGCAGTAAAGAAGCAAATACAAAAATAACATCACACTTGTGGACATCATATAATAAGTTTTAATTTTGGTATATTTCCCTCATTTATATTGGATCACTCTATTTTTTATGAGTTCCAACATAAACAGGACATCTAAATCAAACAAACACCAGGAAACAAGGGTATAAACCATAAACAATACAAATACAAACACACATTACAATTATCGAAAACGATACTCTAATATCTAATTCAAGAGACAGGATTCTAATATTTAAGAGAACGCTGTCTTCGAACCAACATGGTTATACTAGTTGTTTCTATAGCGAACACAATCAATAAATAAGTTGGAAATAAAAAGATGCACTCCCATGTTTAACCGAAACCACAAGAAAAGAAATCATATGCACATAAAAAATCATACTTCCTAATGTGCTTTTTTGGTAAAAACTTACCACCAACGCTCCTCCCTCTCAGATAATTATATGTTTATGCAGAAGAAAATGGCAGAAACAGGCTGAGTGAGCAGCTGCTTTTAGCTTTTGTGTGGTGCTGAAGTGTCGGTGGGCTGCTTGTTTTCGTATTGACAAACAAAGAAGATAGAGAAGTCATGAAGAAAATTCGTCCATCACATTAATGGGAAGTCAGAAACATGAGAAGTCATATAGTTTTGTTAGACATTTTTAATTCATTGTGGTATTTGCTATCGCGTTCCACCTACCAGCCACACAGAAAAATCCATCACAAATGTGGTATTGGTTAATGCAATGCCATTACAGCATCTCCAAACATGTTGTAAAACAACTAAAATTTTATTTTAATGAGTCAAATTTAAAAATAATATTGTTGTAGCTAAAAGTTGTTTTCAGTCTTGACGAATTTGATAAAGGTCAAAGCCACACACACGCCCACAAGGTGGGGGTTTAGCCAATAGATTTCCGATGCCTAATCTAAAAAGGGTGAGTTTTTAGAGCTTAAATGCGTAGCAAAAGCTTACCAGAAAATAGAGATGGAGTATCTATAGGAAGGTGGGCAGCCATAAGGTTAGGGTTTTTCCTTTCACATGACGATTTCCCATTGACCAAGGTGTGATATCCATAGGATGGATAAGAAAAGAATGATCTCGAAGATATTAACTATGAGATAATATCTTGGGATTATCAAGTATCCTTGATTGCTTGTGATGAGAATTCCTTACACTAGTACAAAAAACACTTTGCGCGATGCAGGTCCTTCATCGAGCAAAGTTAAAAAATCGTTGCGCAAACATTAGAGCAACGAACCTTCGTCGCGCGCCAACCGTCGCGCCAAGGCAGTGACGGAAGGGTTTGTGCGACGAAGAAGTAACCTACGTCGCGCAAAGCCACTTTGCGCGACGCAGGAACATGCGTCGAGCAAAGTGTCTTTGCGCGACGCAGGTCCCTACGTCGTGCAAAACTACTTTGCGTGACGATTTTTTCTACTAACTTAACTTAACCTTTAATCTATGATTCCCACAATCTATAGTTCACAACTTCAAATGTTCGTAACTATATCGTTATAATCCAGACTCGCAAATGGTTTTCGCCTATGCATTCGTGATCTCGATATCTATTCGAAAACGTTACTTGTGACCTTTAATTAAAATCTAAATTCAAACAATTTAAAATAAATTCTCGAGGAATAACACAAAATCTCAATAGTACAAATACGTAGATTCTAACAGTGAAATCCGGGAACGGGATTTCACATGAATTGTTATAATTAGCCAAATTTTCCCTTAATGTTAGATTTTGGATTTTTTTCTTCTATTTTGGTCACAACAAATGTTTGAAGGCAATAAAGTAATTTTATTCCTAATGTATACATCAAATTGCTTTTTGGTTTTTCCTTCTCCACCTCCTCGACGCCGTTCAATCAAATTGCTTTTTGTTTTTTCCTTCTCAACTTCCTCGACGCTGTTCACTCCCTATTCGAATTAGTAGCTGCAAAGTATTAGCTTTGCATCCAATTTACCTAAATAAAATTACCTTTTTGCCTTTATACAATTGTCATGTGTTGTTTGCGTGACCAAAATAGAGGAAAAAATTGGCTATTTATAACAGTTTAAAATAATAATCAGCTAAAATTAAATTTCAAAAAAAAAATTAACAGTTGCATAAAAGTTCCGAGGCAAATCAAGAAATAGGTCAATTTTAATTAATGGCATATTATAAGTTGGCAGCCTTCCTCTTCGCTTTTATTCTTTTTCTCTATTAGGTTGGGATTTTTATGAATCAGCACTGAACAGGCAGATAGGGGTGGTTGTTGGTTAGTCCAATCCAAAAGTTGGAGGCTGCTCAACAACACGACATAATAGACGACATAATAGACAAGTATACATGCGGGGGTTGTTAGTTGTCCTAATAAGAGTAGACAAATGCTATTGGAATTCTCTTCAAAATGGAATTTTTTATCGACTCTCTAACATTTTACAGTTTAACATCAATTGTTATGCGAACGTTATAAAATATTGTGTAAAAAACATGAAGTATAGAGAGCCCATTGAAAGTCTTATTCTTGAGAGAGTCCCTTTATCATTTCTATAAAATTTTGGTTACAACCATACCATTAGAGCATCTAAAAAAAAAGATAATGTATCATATCTATAATGTAGCATCTCTGAGAGAGCTCAGGGCTGGCCTGAGGGTAGCCCAAGTAGGCACCCGCCTAGGGCCCCCACTTCGGAAGGGCCTCCAAAAAAATTTTATATCCTGTAATTAACATATAAATATAAAAAAAAGTAAGAAATATCATAATTCATTTGTTAGTGCAGTGTAAATATTGGCTTCATTTTTCTTTGGGATGTTGAGTTCGAAACACGAAGCTGCCTTTCAGTCACTAGAATTTTCTTAATTTTTCTTGTTTTTCAAATTTACTGCCAATCTACCTGTCCAACTCTCAATCCATCTATCCAAATGCATATAAAATTATAAAACTCAAGGTCTCTTTGCAATCTTTTTTCTTTCAACTTCTCATTCTCTCTATTTCTATCGAATGTTTAAACTAACTTCTCATTCTCTCCATTTCTATTGAGTGTTTAAACTAACTATCATATGGTCTTAAAGATTGTACTTTAAGTTAATCAAAACTTTGAATTTTATATTTTTCTTTTCAATAACTTTTTATTCAATGGATTATTTTAATATTCAATTCGTTAGTGTGATGTTGATTTTAGAAGAAAAAAAAAATACAAGAGAAACAATTGGCGTTAAATTTATTATACTCGTCAATCAAGTTTTATTGTTATTTACTCTCTTGATCATCAAGTTTTATTGTTCTTCACTCTCAATCTTAAACTCTTGACTGCGAACATTTAGTACATTTGTGTATAAAAACTTGAATAATGTAATGTTTAAATAATGTTTGTATATTTATCTTCTTTTGTTATTAATTTTTAATGATATTTGATGTGAAAATAGAACTTTTTATGTATTTAGTGAATTCTTTTTTATACAAATCAATATACAAAAAACTGGAAATCAGAGAATTTTAGGGCCCCACTTCGAAAGCTCGCTTAGGACTAGGCCTGGCAATTCCTGACACGACCCAATAACCTGACACGACACGACACGAAATTAACAGGTGTTCGGGTCAACACGATAACGAAACTGGTCGTTATCGGGTAACCTGATAAGCACCTGTTAAGATAACGGGTTGGTTCGAGTATATACGTGGGTAACACGATACACGATAAGCATATTATTAATTTAATAATTTTATAACCCTAAAAAAATACTATAATAATTATATATATTAATTTAACAATTTTATACCCCTAAAAACTATAATAATTATATATATATATATATATTAAATTAACTATAATAATTCTAATAATTATATATACTATAATAATTATACCCCCAAAATATTAACTATAATAATTATATTTATATATATATATATATATATATATATATATATATTAAATTTTAAATTAAAGTTTATACCCCTAAAAACTATAATAATTATACATACAAAATAAAAAGATTTAAATCTACTTCATAAATAAATAAATATATATGCACACACACATACACCATTGAACTTCATGGGATACAAATTATACGAAACTAATTTCAACGATTCAACCACCAAACTTGTTTGTATATGCTTCGAGATCGCATCAGCAAAAAATTACAAAAAATAAACATTTACATATCAAGTAACGGGACAAAACTTTTCGACGGTTATAAACGAAAAATCACGATTTAACGGTTATTTTAACTCCGATTTTGATGACTTTTTACAGCTACACTCCTTAACCCTATATGAATACAATGAATGAATTCGATCTTCAATTTAAAATATTTACACTAGTGGATACCACAAAATCTTATGTTATACTTGATGAAAGTATGAATAAACTCTTAAATGTTAGTGAATCTATTGTTTTGATGGGATACACATTCTACGAAACTAGTTTCAACGATCCAACCGTCAAACATGCTTGTATATACTTCGAGATCGCATACGCCAAAAATTGCAAAAAACAAACATTCAGAAATCAAGTAACGAGATAAAACTTTTCGACGGTTATAAACGAAAAATCACGATATAACGGTTATTTTAACTCTGATTTTGATATTTTTTTATAGCTACACTCCTTGACCCTATATGAATACAATGAATGAATTCGATCTTCAATTTAAAATATTTACTCTAGTGGATACCACAAAATCTTATGTTATACTTAATGAAAATATGAATAAATTCTTAAGTGTTAGTGAATCTATTGTTTTGATGGGATACGCATTCTACGAAACTAGTTTAAACGATCTAACCGTCAAACTTGTTTGTATATGCTTCGAGATCGCATACTCCAAAAATTGCAAAAAATAAACATTTAAAGATTAAGTAACGAGACAACTTTTCGACGGTTATAAACGAAAAATCACGATTTAACGGTTATTTTAACTCTGATTTTGATACTTTTTTATAGCTACACTCCTTGACCCTATATGAATACAATGAATGAATTCGATATTCAATTTAAAATATTTACATTAGTGGATACCACAAAATCTTATGTAATACTTAATGAAAATATGAATAAACTCTTAAGTGTTAGTGAATCTATTGTTTTGATGAGATACGCATTCTACAAAACTAGTTTCAATGATCCAACCGTCAAACTTGTTTGTATATGCTTCAAGATCGCATACGTCAAAAATTGCAAAAAATAAACATTCAGAGATCAAATAACGGGACAAAACTTTTCGACGGTTATAAACAAAAAATCACGATTTAACAGTTATTTTAACTCCGATTTTGATGATTTTTTACAGCTACACTCCATGACCCTATATGAATACAATGAATAAATTCGATCTTCAATTTAAAATATTTACACTAGTGGATACCACAAAATCTTATGTTATACTTGATGAAAATATGAATAAACTCTTAAGTGCTAGTGAATCTATTGTTTTGATGGGATACGCATTCTACGAAACTAGTTTAAACGATTCAACCGTCAAACATGTTTGTATATAGTTTGAGATCGCGTACGCCAAAAATTGCAAAAAACAAACATTCAGCAATCAAGTAACGAGACAAAACTTCTCGACGGTTATAAACGAAAAATCACAATTTAACAGTTATTTTAACTTTGATTTTGATGATTTTTTACAGCTACACTCTTTGACCCTATATGAATATAATGAATGAATTCGATCTTCAATTTAAAATATTTACACTAGTGGATACCACAAAATCTTATGTAATACTTAATGAACATATGAATAAACTCTTAAGTGTTAGTGAATCTATTGTTTTGATGAGATACGCATTTTGCGAAACTAGTTTCAATGATCTAACCGTCAAACTTGTTTGTATATGCTTCGAGATCGCAGACACCAAAATTGCAAAAAACAAACATTCAAAGATCAAGTAACGTGACAAAACTTTTCGACGGTTATAAACGAAAAATCACGATTTAACGGTTATTTTAACTCCGATTTTGATGATTTTTTACAGCTACACTCCTTGACCCTATATGCATACAATGAATGAAATTGAATCTTCAATTTAAAATATTTACACTAATCTTATGTTATACTTGATGAAAGTATGAATAAACTCTTAAGTGTTACTGAATCTATTGTTTTGATGAGATACACATTCTACGAAACTAGTTTCAACAATCCAACCGTCAAACTTGTTTGTATGTGCTTCGAGATCGCATACTCCAAAAATTACAAAAAACAAACATTTAAAGATTAAGTAATAGGACAAAACTTTTCGACAGTGATAAACAAAAAATCACGATATAACGGTTATTTTAAATCTGATTTTGATACTTTTTATAGCTACACTCCTTGACCCTATATGAATACAATGAATGAATTCGATCTTCAATTTAAAATATTTACACTAGTGGATACCACAAAATCTTATGTTATACTTGATGAAAGTATGAATAAACTCTTATGTGTTAGTGAATCTATTGTTTTGATGGGATACGCATTCTACAAAACTAGTTTCAACGATGCAACTATCAAACATGTTTATATATACTTCAAGATCGCATACACCAAAAATTGCAAAAAACAAACATTTAGAGATCAAGTAACGAGACAAAACTTTTCGATGGTTATAAACGAAAAATCACGATTTAACGGTTATTTTAACTCCGATTTTGATGATTTTTTACAACTATACTTCTTGACCCTATATGAATACAATGAATGAATTCGATCTTCAATTTAAAATATTTACATTAGTGGAGACCACAAAATCTTATGTTATACTGAAGGTTCTAAAAGTCGCTAGGTGCTAGTTAGGCGGCGGGCTGGGGCTTAGGGCCTAGGCGGGCGCCTAGGCGGACTAGGCGGATTTAAGTAAATCTATCATATTTCAGGCAAATAAGTGTCTGCTTCTACTTGAAATATATATAATTTCATCATAAACTACAAAATAGAATGCATATGTAACATGAAGTATTGAAACATAATGAAAACATGTGAAATAAAGATATAATGTTTGTTCTTTCAAGTATGCAACAAGTCTCTTACAATTTATTGGAAAAAAACAAAATGCAAAATGAAAGTTATGTATTTTCTGTCTAAGTGAGTTGCAACCTAGGCGGGTCTAGGCAGATGCCTAGGCGGGTGCCTAGGTGGTCTAGGCTAGGGCCTAGCGCCTAGGCGGGGATTTTTAGAACAGTGGTTATACTTGATGAAAGTATGAATAAACTCATAAATGTTAGTGAATCTATTGTTTTGATGAGATACGCATTCTACGAAACTAGTTTCAACGATCCAACCGTCAAACATGTTTGTATATACTTCGAGATCGCATACGCCAAAATTTGCAAAAAACAAACATTCAGAGATCAAGTAATGAGACAAAACTTCTCGACGGTTATAAACGAAAAATCACGATTTAACGGTTATTTTAACTCCGATTTTGATGATTTTTTACTGCTACACTCCTTGACCTTATATGAATACAATGAATAAATTCGATCTTTAATTTAAAATATTTACACTAGTGGATTCCACAAAATCTTATGTCATACTTAATGAACATATGAACAAACTCTTAAGTGTTAGTGAATCTATTGTTTTGATGAGATACGCATTTTGCGAAACTAGTTTCAACGATCTAACCGTCAAACTTGTTTGTATATGCTTCGAGATCACAGACACCAAAAATTGCAAAAAACAAACATTCAAAGATCAAGTAACGGTACAAAACTTTTCGACGGTTATAAACGAAAAATCATGATTTAACGGTTATTTTAACTCCGATTTTGATGATTTTTTACAGCTACACTCCTTGACCCTATATGCATACAATAAATGAATTCGATCTTCAATTTAAAATATTTACACTAGTGGATACCACATAATCTTATGTTATACTTGATGAAAATATGAAGAAACTCTTAAGTGTTAGTGAATCTATTGTTTTGATGGGATACGCATTCTACGAAACTAGTTTCAACGATCCAACCGTCAAACATGTTTGTATATACTTTGAGATCGCGTGCGCCAAAAATTGCAAAAAACAAACATTCAGAGATCAAGTAATGAGACAAAACTTCTCGACGGTTATAAACGAAAAATCACGATTTAACGATTATTTTAACTCTGATTTTGATGATTTTTTACAGCTACACTCCTTGACCCTATATGAATACAATGAATGAATTCGATCTTCAATTTAAAATATTTACACTAGTGGATACCACAAAATCTTATATTATACTTGATGAAAGTATGAATAAACTCTTAAGTGTTAGTGAATCTATTGTTTTGATGGGATACGCATTCTACGAAACTAGTTTCAACGATCCAACCATCAAACATATTTATATATACTTCAAGATCGCATACACCAAAAATTGCAAAAAACAAACATTTAGAGATCAAGTAACGAGACAAAACTTTTCGACGGTTATAAACGAAAAATCACGATTTAACGGTTATTTTAATTCCGATTTTGATGATTTTTTATAGCTACACTCTTTGACCCTATATGAATACAATGAATGAATTCGATCTTCAATTTAAAATATTTACATTAGTGGAGACCACAAAATCTTATGTTATACTTGATGAAAGTATGAATAAACTGTTAAATGTTAGTGAATCTATTGTTTTGATGAGATACGCATTCTACGAAACTAGTTTCAACGATCCAACTGTCAAACATGTTTGTATATACTTCGTGATCGCATACGCAAAAAATTGCAAAAAACAAACATTCAGAGATCAAGTAACGAGACAAAACTTTTCGACAATTATAAACCAAAAATCACGATTTAACGGTTATTTTAACTCCAATTTTGATGATTTGTTACAGCTACACTCGTTGACCCTATATGAATACAATGAATGAATTTGATCTTCAATTTAAAATATTTACACTAGTGGATACCACAAAATCTTATGTTATACTTAATGAAAGTAAGAATAAACTCTTAAGTGTTAGTGAATCTATTGTTTTGATGGGATACGCATTCTACGAAACTAGTTTCAACGATCTAACCGTCAAACTTTTTTTTATATGCTTCGAGATTGAATACTCCAAAAATTGCAAAAAACAAACATTTAAAGATTAAGTAATAGGACAAAACTTTTCGACGGTTATAAACTGAAAATCACAATTTAACGGTTTTTTTAACTCCGATTTTGATGATTTTTTACAACTAAACTCCTTGACCCTATATGAATACAATGAATGAATTCGATCTTCAATTTAAAATATTTACACTAGTAGATACCACAAAATCTTATGTTATACTTAATGAAAGTACGAATAAACACACTAGTGGATCACTTTCATTAAGCTTTGAGTTCCATTGACAAGGTTTAAACTTTTGAGAAAGACTTCACAACCTTGAAAACAAAAACGCTTTCATTTTTAATATCCTTGCACATTGAATATTTGTAATAGATTAGTAGTGTATGGATGTATTTTTTATGAGGCTCTTATTTTCGAGTGTAGATGTAGTACTTAAACGACAAATGTGTTTTAATGTTTTGAAGTAATATTTATGTGACAATGTGTGGTATGTGCAAATTTAAGAATTTTTTTTTCTTAAGGGATCCTAACGGGTTATAACGGGTCGGGTCACTTTACCCGTTGGGTAAAGTGACCCCACCTGTTAAGGACTCGTTAAGATAACAGGTGTGACACGACACGACCCGTTAAGATAACAGATGTTACACGAAAACGACACGAACACGACTGACACGACCCGTTTGCCAGGCTAGGATCCCCAAATTCTCAGGGCTGGCCCCGAGAGAGCTACCCTGTATCAACGATGTCAATGGTCTACTCTTTAATTAGAAGTGCCTTTATGATGACTTCACTCATTCCATCTGCAGCTGGCAACAAATGTCCACCACCTGGTAACTCATGGTAGTGAATCCATGGAAGCGTTTCGGCAATATAGCGTTGCAGCTCAACTTGGACAAGCTTATCTTCATCACCCTGCCACAGATGGACTGAGCCTTGGTTGCTGGCAAAAGGGTTCTGCAGATCCATAGGATCAAATTCCCAGCTCCCAAATCCAACTACCATGTCGCGTAAGATAGACTCAGCTTCTCCTTGCTGCGTGACATATGCCTGCCCAAACAAATAACAAAACAAAACAAAACAAAACAAAAATCATCAACGCTGCCAAGTTTCTTTAAAATCCTAAACAATTAGCGATCGAATAAGGAAAGTACCTTGTGCTTTTCTCTTCCAGAAACCTTTGCATTCCTAATGATTTCCCAATCTTGGCGGGAAAACACATTCTCTGGTTTACCGGATACAACGCTGGATGAAGGAAAGAATTTCTGAGTGTTCCACCAGTAGGTTAACCAAGGTATATAGTGAGCAACTCGAACCGCCCATTGATCTTGTGGAAGTTGCTTCTTATAGGCATAGGATGACAAGTTTGCAGGAAGTCCTGGCCACCAGTAATTGATCACGGGAGCGATTAGCGCTGCTCCTGCTAGCCTGTTGTAATAAGCATCCCATGATAAACCAAGTCCGAATTCAAAGGTTCCCGCCACAACACTTACTGAAGATCGTAATCCGATTAGTTAAAAGGAAGGTTGAGATAAGCCTTATCTGTTGAAAGTACTTTGAATTTAAATAGGTTATTTATCATTTGTATTATCTATAAATTTGGTTTGAAGAGTTTGTTCTTCATCCAAATACTTCTCCTTGGTTTGAAAAGTTTGTTCTTCATCCAAATACTTCTTGTAATCACTATAAAACAACATCAAATGGAATACGCTCAGATCAACGAGCACAATTCTTTTATGGTATCATCCATTTCCAAGTTTTACGACATATTCCCTTCCCAATACAATGTCTTCTTCCGCTGCCCTCACCAATGTTTCTGTTTTTCTTCCTCTAAAACTTGATCGCCATAACTATCCCTTGTGGCGTGCCCAGTTTGTTCCACTCATTCGGAGTCGCAGTTTGATGCCTTATATTGATGGCACTTCTCAGTGCCCTCCCGCTTTTCTCCTGGATGATGACGGTCAACATACTGACACCATCAATCCTCTCTTTGAACCTTGGATCCAGACTGACCAGATGGTTCTCTCGTGGCTCACTAGTTCTCTCTCTCATCTTGTTATGCATGTTGTCGTCAAATGCATTAGTGCTGCCGAGGCCTGGAAGGCGTTACAGGACCGATATGTACCTTCCTCACACAATCATGTTATTCAACTTCGCGGGGAACTTCTCAATCTCCGCCGTGGTGATCTCAGTATTGCAGATTATTTGGATAAACTCAACACCTTGGCTGATTAGTTGGCCTTATCTGGTTCTCCCATTGCTGACGCGGACTTAATTACCACGATCATGAATAATGTCGGCCCACTGTATGAGAACACAGTTGCCTCAATCCAAGCTCGAGAAACTCCTATCTCGTATGCTGCTTTGGAAGCACTGCTTCTCAGTGCTGAAACTCGTCATCTTACCTTCAATTTGTCTTGCGACACTTCTGCTCCTTCTTTGACTGCTATGGCTGCTACTTGTGGCCGTCGGAACCCTGCTCCTGCAGGTTTTGCGCGTGGCGGAGGCCGTGGCGCTGTCCCTCCTCGTGGTGGAAATCAGACTCGGCCAAATGCTGTTGCTGCTCCTAATCCAGGACGTCCCCATGATGGTATTCTTGGTGTGGGACCCTCACCGTCTGATCGCCCACCCCTTCGCTGCCAGATTTGTCGTCGTAATGGTCACTCTGCCATTGACTGTTACAACCGTATGAATATGTCTTATGAAAGTCGTGTTCCAAGTGCTCGTCTCACAGCCCTTGCTGCACAGTCTACCCGTGTACCCCAGTCTGTTTCTACTGCTCCTACAACGTGGCTTCTGGACTCTGGAGCCAACACCCATATCACCAATGATCCTGGTCAACTTACAAATGCACAGAAGTACACAGGCACAGATCAAGTCGGTGGTGTTCATGGTGGTCAAGGTTTGCACATTTCCCAAATAGGCACATCTTTTATTCACTCTCCCACTAGCTCCTATCCTCTTTCTAATACTTTATATTGTCCTGATGCCTCTCAAAATATATTATCTATCAATCAATTCTCTTCTGACAATGGCTGTTTCTTTGTCCTTCATCCTAATTTCTTCCGTGTTCAGGATATCCGCTCGGGGAGGATCCTTTTATCAGGCCGGAGTAACACTGGTGTTTATCCATATGCCAGTTTTAATTTCAATAAAAGACATGGACTATTTTCGTGCATGGGAGTCAAGGTTGATGATCGTATTTGGCACTCCAGACTCGGTCATCCATCGTCATTTATTTTAAAACATTTAGTTTATACTAGCAAAGTGCCTCTTACTAGGCACCATTTTAATTCTGTCTGTCATTCATGCCCTTTGGGCAAAAGCAAGAAATTGCCATTTTTACCATCAAATTCTATTTCCCATTTTCCTTTACAACTTATTCATTCTGATGTGTGGACGTCCCCTACTTTGTCAATTTCTGGTTTTCGATATTATGTGATTTTCATTGATGATTTTTCGCAATATACATGGCTATATCCTTTAAAACTAAAATCTGATGTGTTCTCCACATTCATTAAATTTCAAACTGAAATGGAGAATAAATTTCAACGAAAAGTCCAAACTTTTCAAACGGATGGTGGAGGAGAATATATTAACAACAATTTTAAATCTTATTTAGAAAAACATGGCATTCATCATCAATATACATGCCCTCACCATCCTGAACAAAACGGTATGGCAGAACGTAAACATCGTCATTTGGTTGAAACTGGTCTCACTCTTCTTGCTCATGCGTCCATGCCACAAACCTATTGGGCTGAAGCTCTACATACTGCTAATTTTTTAATAAATCGCCTGCCAACTAAAGTTTTGAATTTAACTTCTCCATACACAAAATTATTTCACCGAGAACCATCCTATGATTTTTTTAAGGTTTTTGGGTGTGCTTGTTTTCCATACCTACGTCCATACATGTCAACAAAATTGCATTTTCGTTCTAAAAAATGTGTTTTCTTAGGTTATTCTCAAAATCAATTAGGGTATAGGTGCCTTGACCCATGCACAGGTCGTGTCTTCATGTCTAAACATGTTCTTTTTGATGAAAATTGTTTTCCATTTCATGCAAATCTCAGTGTTACTCCCGTACCATCCTCTCTGCATGATAACGTCCCATTATTCTTGGGACCCCTGAACTCACCTTTCCATCCCCCCCAAATTCGCCACCTAATCCTACTTTATCCCCTACTTCCATTACCCATTCCAACACTCTTTCAGAAACTCACCTTCCCTCACCCGTCTCTATCACACACCCTTTGACTCCTATTTCCTCTCCCATCCACTCACCTTTACCCTCCTCCCACCCTACCCTACTATCCCCCCCCATTTCCACACCTCCAGTAAACAATCAATTACCTTTAACGTCACTTTCGACAACCCCATCAGCTCTAGCACCCCCCACTATCCATCTTATAGTTACACGTGCAAAAGATGACATTTCTAAACCTAACCCTAAGTAAGCCCATACTTCCACCATCACTGCTATGTCAGAACCTACATGCTACAGTCAAGCTAATAAATTTCAGGAATGGAGGATAGCTATGGCTGATGAATTCAATGCCCTACAACGTGCGGGCACATGGTTTTTGGTACCCTATACTCCTACCATGAATGTACTACCCAATAAATGGATCTTTCGTATTAAACGCAAGTCTGATGGGTCTATTGACAGGTTTAAGGCTCGCCTTGTGGCCAATGGTTTTCATCAACAACCAGGTCTTGATTATGGTGAAACTTTTAGTCCAGTGGTGACCCACTCAACCATTCGTCTTATTATTGCTATGGCTGTTCATTTTTCATTGCCTATCCGCCAACTGGATGTTCAGAATGCGTTTTTACATGGTTCCATATCTGATGAAGTTTACATGAAACAACCCACGGGTTTTGTTGATCCTCAATATCCCACACATGTCTGTAAATTGCGCAGATTGTTGTATGGACTTAAACAGGCCCCTAGGGCATGGTTCCAATGTTTTTCTAATCATCTGGAACACCTTGGTTTTGTGGCCTCCCAAGCAGACTAATCTCTTTTTGTGTATTGTCATGGTTTAATTCGTATTTACTTATTAATCTATGTCGATGACATACTTATCACAGGCAACAACATTCAGTGTATCAACTCTTTGATCAAGGACATGGGCTCGGTTTTTTCAATGAAAGATCTTGGTCCTCTCACTTATTTTTTGGGTATGGAGATTCATCGCTCCAGTCATGGCCTTCATCTCTCACAGTCTAAATATATTTCTGATTTGCTTCAACGTACAAACATGGTGGACTGTAAACCGGTCTCCACTCCTGCAGTCAGTGGCAAACACCTTAGCTTATATGATGGCGAACCCTTACAAGACATCACCGAGTTCAGGAGTGTGGTAGGTGCGCTCCAATATCTTACTTTCACCCGCCCTGATATTGCCTTCTCTGTCAACTAGGTTTGCCAGTTCATGCATCAACCAACCACCACACACTGGATTGCTGTTAAACGCATCCTTCGCTATTTGAAGTCCACTCCCGATCATGGACTTGTGTACAAACCTGGACCTCTCACCCTCACTGCCTTTGCCGACTCTGATTATGCAGGAGACCCCGATGATCGCAAATCCACTGGCGGTTCTTGTATATTTCTTGGTCCAAACCTTGTGTCCTGGAGTTCTAAGAAACAAAAATGAGTGTCTTGCTCTAGCACAGAATCAGAATACAGACAACTTGCCATAACTGCAACTACTATTTCATGGTTTCGTCAACTCTTTAAAGACCTGCATCTTCATTTGTCTCCTCCAAAGGTGTGGTGTGATAATATTTCTGCAATCTTCCTTGCCTCTAACCCTGTTTTTCATGCACGGACCCGTCATGTGGAAGTTGACTATCATTATATTCGTGAGAAGGTTACTCGTGGTGAACTTCAGGTGGGCTATGTCGCTACTCAAGATCAGGTTGCTGATTTTTTGACTAAAGGCCTGTCTACTTATCGTTTCAACTATCTTTTATCCAAGCTTCCCGTTCGCCGGCGACCACTCAGCTTGCGGGGGTGTGATAAACCAAGTCCGAATTCAAAGGTTCCCGCCACAACACTTATTGAAGATCGTAATCCGATTAGTCAAAAGGAAGGCTGAGATAAGCCTTATCTGTTGAAAGTATTTTGAATTTAAATAGGTTATTTATCATTTGTATTATCTGTAAATTTGGTTTGAAGAGTTTGTTCTTCATCCAAATACTTCTCCTTGGTTTGAAGAGTTTGTTCTTCATCCAAATACTTCTTGTAATCACTATAAAACAACATCAAATGGAATACGCTCAGATCAACGAGCACAATTCTTTTATCCCAAACATATCAAACTTTAGGGAAAAATTTCAGTACCGAACGATGCATCATCTGGTACCGAAGGAGGCTTGTTGTGAAGTCTTACCTATGAGGGATGTACTGGAGACACTTCCAAATGGCCTGTCCTCCCATTGAGTATCCAATTACATAAAATTTGGATCCGAGTTCCAGCTGATCACCAAGCTCCTCTATATCTAACGCCAATCTCTTCGCTGTTCGCTTAGGATCTGGATCACTTTCACCGTACCCTGGTCTGTCGAAAGACACAATGTACACACCTAAATCTTCAATAACTTCCTGAGAAAACAAACAAAAAACATCCGCCACGAAATCAACCAATATAGAGTTGAACTGAAGAATGACAGAGAACCAATCAAGGTAGTACCGGAGAGACAGATGTTGCAATGACTGGATCATGTCGGGAACTACCGAAGGGATGAACAAAGATAATGTTATACTTGGCCACTTGTTTTGGAACACCATGTTCCTTGTAGGCCAAAAATCTTCCATCCCTTAGCCTTATTCTAGGCGATGTGACGGGTGGACCGCCAGGCGAACCACAGATGTTCGGAGGGGGTGTTCGGGCGGCTGATACGCCCACACCAGCAATCCAACCAACAAGATGAATGTGATCCTCTTAAACATCTTTGAGAATGAAGAATGAAACTTTGCTCAACTGCAGTAAAGAAGCAAATACAAAAATAACATCACACTTGTGGACATTATATAATAAGTTTTAATTTTGGTATATTTCCCTCAATTAAACTGGATCACTCAATTTTTTATGAGCTCCAATATAAACAGGACATCTAAATCAAACAAACACCAGGAAAAAAGGTATAAACTATAAACAATACAAATACAAACACACTTTACATTTATCGAAAACGATACTCTAATTCAAGAGACGGATTCTAATATTTAAGAGAACGCGGTGTTCTAACCAACATGGTTATACTAGTTGTTTCTATAGCGAATACAATCCATAAATAAGTTGGAAATAAAAAGATGCACTCCTTTGTTTAACCGAAACCACAAGAAAAGAGATCATATGCACATAAAAAATCGTACTTCCTAATGTGCTTTTTTGGTAAAAACTTACCACCAACGCTCCTCCCTCTGTGATAATTATATGTTTATGCAGAAGAAAATGGCAGAAACGGGCTGAGTGAGCAGCTGCTTTTAGCTTTTGTGTGGTGCTGAAGCTGCCGGTGTCGGTGGGCTGCTTGTTTTCGTATTGACAAACGAAGAAGATAGAGAAGTAATGAAGAAAATTCATCCATCACAATGATGAGAAGTCAGAAGGGATATAAATTTGTTAGACATTTTTAATTCGTTGTGGTGTTTGGTATCGCGTTCCACCTAACACAACCAGCCACATAGAAAAATCCATCCACTGAGTCATCAGTCATCAGACCCATCACAAATGTGGTTTGCAATGCCATTACAGCATCTCTAAACATGTTGTAAAAACAACTAAAATTTTATTTTAATGAGTCAAATTTAAAAATAATATTGTTGTAGCAAAAAGCTGTCTTCAGTCTTAACGAATTTGATCAAGGTCAAAGCCACACACGCGCCCACGAGGTGGAGGTTTAGCCAATATATCTCTGAAGCCTAATATGGAAATAGTGAGTTTTTAGAGCTTAAGTGCGTAGCAAAAGCTTACCAGAAAATGGTGTTGATGCAGTATTTATAGGAAGGTGGGCAGTCATAACGTTAGGATTTTTCCTTGCTCATGACGGTTTCCCATTGGTCAAGGTGTGATATCCATAGGATGGATAACGAAATAATTATCCCGAAGATATTAACTATGAGATAATACCTTGGGATTATCAAGTATCTTTGATTGATTGTGATGAGAATTCCTTACTTATTTGAGTTGATTTTCAATCAGGAATGTATTAATGATAGAATTTGGTGACTAATCCTATCATTAATGTATTTAACTTTTCCATGTTACGATAGGAAACTTGGTGATGTTGTATTCCGCAGCTCAAGCCTTTAGGGATATTGAATTGCGCGTGTGAATATTTGTGGGCCCTACCATTTAATGTGGGCTTTCTTGGTTTTTTAGAAAAAAACAAATCACATGTCTTTTTCGGGATTTTTAGAATTAGTTTTTGCTCCACACATATCTCTAACAGACTATATAAAAAAATCTCTATTATAACATAAGGAATAGTCACTTTTCAAATTTATAGAGTAACTGTCCATCAGCTAAATATTAAAAAAAAAAAATTAAAAGTTGACCCTTGAGCAACGCAAAAAGAAAGAAATATAAGATTGTTGTAGAAATGGTTTTTTTACACAAGTACCATTTGAACTTGCAAGCATGTGCGATAATAATACCTAAACTTTCAATTTTTATTTGTTACCACCTGGACCCTCTTAAGTGTTGGAATGTACCACCTACGTTACTTTTCATCCATTATGCTGTTAAAACATGTCACCTGAAGAGATTTTTTCATCAATTAACTTCATGGGGCTATTTAGAATCAATATGCTCAAAAATAATAGTGTCTGAGTTAATATTGTGCTAAAATTGGGGGTTTGTACAACTCCAGTTTGGAAATTCCCTTTATAAAAGTTAGAAAAATTCACATTTGTATAAATTAAGATAAATCACACACCTACTTGCTGATCTAAAAAAAAAAAAATAGTGAAAATACATTGTAAATGAAAGACTAGATTTTGTACAATTTTACTTCAATTCTTCAACAGTCCTTGCAAAATCAAATCAGAAATCAACTTCTTCCTTTCTCTTCATGACCTAACTCCAAGTCAGCTAAAAATTTGCCTTTTGCCTTTGTATAAATTGACATCAGTGAGCCCGAAAAAGTGAATTGACAAAAATATCCCTCCATGTGAAGAGTGATTGACATATTTTAACGGAAAAATAGATGAAAAGTAATGTAGGTGGTAGATTCTAAAGATTAAGAGTGTCTAGGTGGTAAAAAATAAAAATGAAAGTTCATGTGGTATTGGCGCACATGCTTGCAAGTTCAGGTGGTACTTGTACAAGAACGTTGTCCTTGGCCGGAATTGGTTACATAAGATAAAGGTAGTTCCGTCCATTTACCACTAGTTACTCTGTTACCCGGCTCCCGGCAGAGTAAAAGTAATAAAATGAGATCAATCAGCATAGCAATCATAGTTAAGAGAATGAAGCTTCAACACCTGATGTACGAATTAGCATAACAATCATAGTTAGGGGTCAACATACGAGTTTAAAAGAAATCAACCTAGATCTTGACCCCCAAGATGACAGTACACTGGAGTCAAAGACTAAAGAATGCGCTGTGTACATCAGCCTCGATCCCAATAGACCGAAATAGAAAGCTACGATTGACTCGAAGCTAACCGATCGAGAGAAAGAACTGTTGACCAACTTCAAGTGAGCTAACAAAGACGTATTCGCATGGCCAGTAGATGACATGCCAAGAATTGATCCCTTTGTGATTTGCCACCGTTTGGACCCAACTGCTAGACCAGTTATCTAGTGTAAACGGAACCATGGAATAAAGTGAATTAAGATCATAGAGACGGAGATCGGTAAACTTAAAGACGCCCAGTTCATCCTTGAAGTCCACCACCAAGACTAGCTAGCAAATGTAGTGCTCGTGCAAAAGATGAATGGAAAGTGGAGAACATGTGTGGATTTCACGAATTTGAATAAAGCCTGCCCAAATGATCCTTATCCATTTACATAGATTGACCTCTTAGTAGATTTAACCGTAGGACATGAGCTCTTAAGCTTCATGAACGCTTACTCCGGGTACAACCAGATAAAGATATATGAACCGGACATTGAAGCAACATCCTTTGTCATTGACCGAGGTACGTACTACTATAAATTTTTGACCTTCAGACTTAAGAACGCAGGGGCAACATACCAACGACTCGTTAACCGGATCTTTAAGGAAAAGATCGAAAACACAATGGAAGTCTATGATCTTTAAGGAAAAGATCGAAAACACAATGGAAGTCTATGTAGAGACATGGTTGTCAAAAGCAAAGAGAAGAATGACCACATGACACACCTCCATGAGTCGTTTGACCTGCTTTAAAAGTACAACATGAAGCTGAATCTAGAAAAATGTACCTACGGAGTAGCATCATGCAAATTCTTGGGTTACATGGTTACTAAGCATGCAATTGAGGCTAACCCAGACCAAATCAAGGCTATCATAGAGATGAAATCGCCCATAACCATGAAGGAAATACAAAGCCTAAAGCGAGTGGCAAACCTCAACAAATTATTTTCACGAAGTGCAAACGGTTCTTTACGGCAATAAAGAAGAGCAAGGGTTTATCTAGACAAATGAATGTGAAGAAGCCTTCACGAAGCTTAAAGAGTACATCTCCAAACCCCCGCTATCCAAACTAGTCGATGGAGAAGACTTGTACTTGTACTTGATTGTGCAATAAGCGTATCTCTAATCCGAGAAGACTCAGGGGAGCAGAAACCGGTATACTACATATCAAAAGCTTTTCTCGAACCAAAGATAAGATATCAAAAAATGGAAAAGCTTATCTTGGCACTAGTAATGGTAACCAGAAAACTCCAGCCATATTTCCAGTCGTTTAGAGTGGTCTACATGATGGAGTATCTGCTGAGATACATCTTGCACAACCCTGATGCCTCGTCTATAGTCACTAACTAGGCTATCGAACTAGGGCAACACAAAATAATCTACCTGCCCAAGACATCATTAGGCTCAAGCACTAGCAGACTATGAAGCTGAATTCACTCCAGCAACTCAAAATACTGCGGACACAGCAAGTCCCTAAAGCCTTCTAGAAAATCCCTGCATTTGGAAACTTTACGTAGATGGATTATCCAACATACATGGGGTTGGCGCATGAATGGTATTGCAAACACCAAACGAATCTATACTCAAACAGGCTTTGAAACTTGGGTCAAGGCAAGCAACAATGAAACAGAGTACAAGCCCTCTTGATAGGGCTCAGAGTCGCAGAAGAAGTCCAGATAAAGAAACTGCTAATTCATTGTGACTCGATGCTCATAATTAATCATATCATAGAAGACTACACCACCCATCATCCTACCATGAAACTCTGCCTAAATAGGGTCAAAACACTATTCAAGAAATTTGAAAGGTATGAAATTACAAAAATCCCTAAAACAGAGAACAACCACGCCGACACACTTACTGGGATAGCCTCGAATGTAGATTACTTCCTTTGGTGGACGATCCGCTTTGAATATCTAGAAGTCCCTAAATCCATGAAATGAAACCTCAGGTGGTCATTGTTATTAATGCTCAAGAAAATTGGATGGATGAAACCATTGACTACATACGGGAGGGAAAACTACTGGAGGACCATAACATGGCCGGAAAGTTAATCTAGAAGAGGCCAAGATATATGGTCATTCACAGAAAGCTCTACCGATGCTCCTATTCCGGATGTCATACCTTGTGCGCCACACCATAAGTTGGCCTACAAATTCTATATGATATCTACTGCAGAGTCTGCGGCAATCATGCCAGAGGAAGGTCGTTGGCCCAGAAAGTGATAACAGCAGGCTACTATTAGCCCACCATGCGGGAATACGCAATTAACTATGCCCAGAGTTGTTACAAATGCCAAAGGTATGCTCTTATGAACCATTAACATGCAAAAGAACTCAATACTCTAATAGATTCATGGCCTTTCATCCAATGGGGCATCGATTTAGTAGGGCCCCTTAAGAAAGTCTCAAGGAACAAGAAATACCTAATTGTGGTGACATATTACTTCTCGAAATGGATAGAAGTGGAACCTTTAAAAGAATCACTGCCTCGGTTGTCAAGTCCTTCGTTTGGAAAAATGTCATCAAATTTGTAATTCCCCACATAATATTGATAAACAATGGGCTACAGCTCACCAGCTCTAAAGTCACAAACTGGTGCAAAGAGCTTGAGATCCATCACCTTACTTCTACTCCAAGATACGCACTAGGTAACGAACAGGCAAAAGCCTCGAACAAAACCATTTTGCAATGTTTGAAAACAAAAGACTATAAGAAAAGTAAAGCAAGTGGCCAGAATAATTAGTCGAGTCGTATGGACGTATCGCACGACAATCCGAAAAGCCATCGGGAAATGCCATTCTCCATGGCCTGTGGAACGGAGGCCGTCATTCCAGTTCAAGTCACAACTATGCCGAATTTGCATATTGAAGAACGGATCACCCTAGAAAAGGAAGGGATCTTGAAGACTGATCTCGACTATGCGGAGGAGCGTCGAGAATGCGCTCAAGTTTGACTAGCATCCTATCAGTAGTAGATCCAATCATATTACAACAAAGGTGTCAAGCCTAGAAGTCTGCAAGCTGAGGACTTGGTCTTGAGAGAAGTTTTTTAGAATACCAAAATCCGAGGAGAGGGCAAACTCAGGGAAAACTAGGAATGATGGTACAAGATCGCTAAAGTAAGAGGTAACATAACCTATCACTTAGACTACATGGAACATAGATTACCAAGAAATAGAACAATGCCAAGCTCCGAAAATATTATCCATGAATGGGCTATCTGAACTACACATAGTTTGATTCCTTCCCCAGGATATGTAGGCAGTCCGCTCTGGACCTGATTGCAACACCACCGTTTGTGCGAAGATAAATCCATGGAGAACTTATCTCCTTACACCCCGTCGTAGGCTTATCGTCAAAAGTGATCCCTGATGTAATTCTTACATCATATCATCTTTTTCTTCGAATTACACCAATGATTTGATTCTCCATCTTAGAGATATATAGGCAATCATTTCCAGATTCAATGATACCCCATTTTCAATCATCCTATTTTGATTTTGAATGAAGAAGTCTTCTTTAAACATTCATCGCTTTTTTTCTTTCTCTTTTATGATGCAGGGAACATCTCATAAGCTTTGAAAACTTCGCACTAATGCAAGTCTAAAAAGTTCAAAGTAACATTGTCAGAGGAGTCTCCCTTAGCCCAGTGCATCTTGAATGGTTAACAGCTTGAGAGACTCGAACCGTAATAAGCATGGTAACAGTTGGTTGGCTATAGGCACGGGCACATGGCGTCCTGACCTGGAAGTGCAATGCACCATCCGGTCTCCAGAAAGTTTATACAAACTGAAATTGGTACCAGGCAAAATATCCGGTATATAAAAATTATAATCTGTTGGACTGACTAGTCAAGCCCGCTAGCAAACTAAGATAGATTTGTTAGTTAATAAATTGAAGATTCAATTACCAATTTCAATTACCAAAAATTATCATAGTCAGCAAGGCAGCAGTTTATTGCAAATTATTAATGTCAAGAGGGCAAGATTGTGAACACATACCATTTAAATGTTCAACTAATATATGTCTCATGTATGTGTATGTGAAATATGTGACACAATAAAAATAACTTGAACACAATATATTTTTGGCTGGAAAAACCCACCTCTGGGTTAAAAAACTGGGGACTCTTCACTGAGTCCAATCCACTAGTGTAAACAAAGGTTCATTCAAAGACCACACAAGCTCAATTCTTAGACGAGATAGATTCCTTTGGTCTCCACTGAGCAACTATACCTTTATGCAACGCTTTACACGAGACTGATTCCTTTGGTCTTCACGAAGTGGCAGCTCCTCCTGAGCTCATCACCTTGTGGCACCGAGATCAATACGATCAATGATATGATATGATTTTATAATATGCATATGAATCTGGATTCAAATGACAATTCAGATTCTCTAGTCAAACAGTTGAAGGAAGAATCTAACTTGAATCCAAAAGCTTGGTCTAAAAAGTGAATTTAAAGCTTAAAACTAGACCAAGACATAAATGCAAAACCTTAAAACAATGCAACCCTAATATACAATGATTGGGTGTTTAATGCATGAGGAAGGTTTAGCAGTTAGGGTTTCATAAATGGAGAAGATGCAAGCTTAAAGCCTTTAAGGCAACTATCTTTCTCTAAAAACTAAGTTCTAAAACCCTCAAGAACAATCTAAAACCTTAGAACTAAATATACCCAAGGAAATCAAATTTTCCATCAGCCAACTTATCCCAAGGACATTTATCAACTGCAAAAGAGATCTAGGAAATCAATAGCCAAAAAACTGACTACCATAAAAAAAGTGTTAGTCAGCCCATGTGGGCTGTCTTAATCTGTGTTCCTAGACAATTGGATGTCAGCGTGCAAAGCTGACTAGACAATCAAACTAGACAGAATGCAACACAAAAAGAGATATGAAATGCACATGCATGAACAAACCTTTTGATGTGAAATGAGCCATTTCATGAACATTTCCTCCAACAACAACAACCCATAGTTGGAGTATATTCTAAAGCTAGATTGAGTATATGGTACACAAATACAATATTTGACAAGGAAAGCCAAACACTTAAAACTAGACTTTACAATCTCCCCATTTGGCTTTCCTGACAAATACCCCAAGCCTAGAACTAATTTCACTCCCCCCCCCCCCACACTCAAGAGAAGAGCCAAGGTATGAATCCTGCATATGAACAATTCTTGACAAGAACAAGTGAAATTTATCATGGGTAAGAAAAGGCTTGCAAGGTATAAAACACAACAAAAATTTTCTCCACCATTTTGTCATGGTAAGATAAAGACAAGGTGGAAAAATGGATAGAATAGTCAAATTTGCTGCAAAAATACAGAACACGAACAACAAGAGCACATCAGATAAAGAATTGGCAATAGATCATATGGATAAGCCCAAGCAAGGTGTAGCAACAATGAGACTAGAAATGAGTAAGCACAAAAAAATGCATGCGTAGTGGTTTAACTCCCCTTTAATGGAAATTCCCCCATAAATGATGCTCTTCATGAAAACACACTCCCCTATAATTCTAAATTTTAACTTCAATTATTCGATGAGGGACAATGACTCAACAATCGAAGGCAGTGACTCAACAAAAAGAAGAGATGACCATTAAAACATAAAGTTGAGCGTAGACATAAACAAATGAACCCAAACAATCGAAGGCGACTCATTAAGATGATAGAGATCAAGATAACATTTAAATCTTTGCACCAATAAACTACAGCTGAAGCACAACCTATGAGTGGGATAAAATAGTTTGAGTATCGATGCTTCCAAGAGATATTGATAAGACAAGTGTTTGGCAAAATAATATGCAATGCAATTCTCAAGAGACAACTCTTCAAGGGCATACAAAGACAGTAATACAGAGATATACACTTGCTCATGATGCAATTGTGATGTGTCAAGGTAAGGGATATGTTTGGTGATAGCTATCTTGAAATCATAGAACCAAGCACATAATCTCAAAAGCATTTCCAAAGTTAACCAAGCTTTTAATAATCCATTGACTTTTAGAAACAACACTTCCTACATAATATAGACAATGGACAAAACTTGCAAAAAGCAAGGCATAAGCCTTGGAGGAAAAACTAACTTTGGTAAAGAACTTTGAGTGATAATGCGAGAATTACTTGACACACAAATTAAACCCTCTTTTTGACAATTGTAGCAAAGTATGTAAGTAGGGATCGTTCTAAACCGGGGATTAGGAGGGCTTGCTAAAACCTCTAAACTGACTCAAAAACAAAAAGAAACAAAGTTAAAAATGTAAACAAAAGATTTTAAAACAAGAAAGTAAAAGGGGGATTTGAGTTTGGTGAAGTTGAAAGTAAAAACGAATAAACTAAAAACTTAAATAGATTTTAAACAAATTTGGGTTGAATGGATAATGGAAGGCTAGCTAAGGGGTTCTTCTCCACACATGTCTTGCTTGCATACAAAATGATTTCCAATTGCTCTTCGATAAGTTATGAATACTCAACGCCCCAAATTAACCGTGAATTGCACTAATTAACTCTCAGTTTTTCAACAAGTTATTAGATTGGATGATTGCATACGACAACCCAAAACATTCCCTACAAGTTCCCTACATGAATTGCATAATAGAGATACAAGCAAGAATCATTAAGTTCTATGAAAAACATAAGCATTGACGAGGCACTCGTTACTATGATTTGCATGAAACTTATGCCAAGAATTTACTTAACGTGATTGTGACTAGCAACCTTCACTACTTGTGAATATAAGTTCATAACGATTAGGTGAAACTCCCTTATATTCTAGCGTCAAATTCATGCATGAAAATTAAGCGTGCACTCTCAACCAACATACACAAATTAGTTTTTATACGAACGGATAAGTAAATTGAATTCACAATTCAAGAAACGCAATTGGAAGTAATCAAATCATATAGCAAGCATAAACATGGTTTTGAATCCCCCCCTAGCCAAGGGGGGTTTAGTTCCTCATTATTACAAAACAAAGATAAACAAATTTAACCATTGAAAAACAAAGGGAAGAAAGCACCTAAACGTTCTAACGATCCATGTTGGATAGCAAGCGCGTCCAAGGACTTTTCTCCTTCTCCTTGCCGCCACAACAAGGTTGGAATGATGTTGAAGGGTTGGTTATTTGGAGGAATGGATGGGAAGGGGTTTAGATATGTAGGAGAGGCAAGGAAAGGCTTGGAGAATGGTTAATTTCTGGATGATTTGAATGAGGTTGCTGCCATGGTATTTATAGGAAGAGGATGGACATGTTTAATGCAAAAATCTGGTGGAATGAAGTAGGTAAGGCATGGCAAGGTGGAGAATTGTTGGTGAGGGTAGGTTTTGAGTCATCCACTCACATGTCATGGTGAGTTAAGCATTGCATCATCCACTCAAATGTCATGGTGAGTTAAGCATTACATCATCCACTCAAATGTCATAGTGAGATAGGCATTGCATCATCACTAAAAAATCTGGTGGAAGTAAAACAAAGGGAAGGCCACGGCATTGATGAATTTTATGGGGTATGCATGGTTTTGAGTGAAGTTTTGGCCAATCCTTTTAGAAATTTATCCCTTCTTGCAACTTGTATTTGTTTCACCAGATTTTTAGCATGTTCTTAGCCTCTTTTGTCTTCAAATTCGTCCATCCATCTTGCTCATATCATATGTAATCCATTCCAAGCTCAAACTGCTCCAAAATGCACCAAAATGCACTTTCTTGCTACCTTAGCCCTTTGGACCTACAAACACACGAAAATGGCTTAAAGTACTAAAATAACTAAGAACTAATAACGTAAATGCAAGAAAACTAGTTAACTAAGTCGCATAAATATGCGTCTATCAAGTGAGGCACCAATTTGAGGAATGCCAAGGTCATTTGAATGAAGGTGAAATTTTGATGAATCACCATTGATATTTCAGAGAATTTGATACATGACCTATGGAGGGGGATCTTGAAGCACTACACATAACATTCCATGGAATGCCAAAAGGAAGGGATTTTTCCCATTTGATAGTATATACTTTCTTTTGAAGACACCATTTTTATAAAACACTCTCCCATTAGAATTTTTTTTTTTTGATTTGGGGAGAGGACAAAAAGAAGAGAATTGACACATGGTCTAGATTATAGAGTAAGTAAGGTATCTACCACTCAATTAGGACCAAAGCAACATTAAATACAAAAACACCACTTGATTTGGATGATTGGAAAAATGATCTTTCAGAGGCCATCTAAGCGAATTGGAAGAACCTTTTACATCACAATGAAAAAATTATCCAAGGCTAATCCACATATTACTATCAAAGTATGACAAATAAGAGATGCATACAGATAGCAAAATGAGATTATCTGAATTATTTAAAACAAAGTTTGGAAAATGTTGATTTTAGAATTTAATATAATAAAACGAATTTTAAAATAAAACAATTAAAAAAATTAAACAATTTAAAGAAAATCAATTTGTAAAAGCCTAGGGTTCCGCCGTCCCCTTAACAATCCTATGCAATTTTACCAACTACTTATGAATTTCTACATACATGGTTTGAAGGTTAGATTTTCCATTTTACTTGTGATGTTCAAGCGAAAACGTATATCTAACATGCAAGCCGTATGTGATGTTCAGATCAAATATAAACATGCAAGGCTCATTAAGCTTGCAACCCTTAAGAGCGTGATGTTCGCCTTAAGTGAACTTACAATTACTAATCACAAGAAGCTCTCCTCAATTTCAGGGTGATGTTCCAACAAAAATTGCATCAAATTGCTTGTCTAGAAACCCTAATGGTCAAGAATCACTAAGACAATTAGATAGTTTAATCGCAGTGATTAATAATTCAAAGCAAGCATGCATCCATTCATAAACATATTAATAAAATTACATATTCATGCTAAGGTTCATGGCTTTGCCCTAGCAAATGGAAATTAGTTATGAACAACTATAAAACAAAAATGATTGAGAATAAGGCTAGAAAACACTTAGAAAATAAACTTGAAAAACTCTCTAAAGTGTGCGTGCATTCTCCTGCTCTCCTTCCTTCCTCAAAACCCTAATTGTGGAGCCAAAAATAATCACAAGGCGACACGTAGATTTTTGACAAAAAAAGACAAAATTACCCTTGAGGTATACCGGGATTCCTACGTGCAATCAGCAGATAATTATCCTTCAACCAAGTCAAAAGTGCCCAAAATAGGTATCAACTTAAAACCTAATTTATTCATATATTTCCCATTTCATTATTTAGCTAATCAATTAGCTAAATAATATACTTATTCCTTTCATATTTCCTAAAATTGACTAATTAAGGGATTAATTACCTAATCAATCCCTTAATTATCAACTAAACCTCCAAATTATAACCAAAAACCCACTAGGGCCGGCCATGCCCTTTATTTTCTGTTTGTTGCTGCCATTTTCTCCCCCTTTTTATGACATTCAAATAGCTAGTTAATTAGGTTATTACTATTTGCTAATTAACTAGCCAATTATTTCCATAACTCCCAAAAATAACTAGCCCATTATCTCCATAACCCCCCAAAATAAATCACCATTTCCTCTCCTATAAATTAGGTCCCATTTTCACAAAACACTAGTTCCAATTCTCTTACAAAAAATCCCAAATATTCTAAACACTATTTCTCTCTAAAATTCTAACTTTGGCATCGGAGGTTCTTTGGCCAAAGCCCCCCCATTCATCGTGGGCGCGTGAGGCTCTTGGCCTTAACCTAAGGTGCTAGTTGTTTTGTAGGTGCAAAATCGTCCAAGATCGAAGAGGAGAAAATTTGCATCCACAAATTGGTGCTTTCATTGAGAGTTGAAATCCATACTCGTAGAAGACTCTCGCACAAAAAGGTTTTTTCTTTATTTTCTAGTCCATTTGAATATTTTTCATACGTTCTTATTATTAGAATTTTTTGCTTGCAAAGGTTCTTTGATAAAACATATAAGCAAAATATAATGGCTAGAAATTTAGAAAATTCCATAAGTGAAAATTCTAATATACAAGAAATGGGATTGCGGAGATCCGTGAGGCAAAATGCGACAATAAGGGGAGCGACATCACCACCACGAGTTTCCACCATGGGAACCACTGCGATGGCTACCTCGGTAGCCACCCACGGCGAGGTCCATGGTGCCTTCACCACGGCCACCATGGGAACCACCGCGGTGGCTACTTCGGTAGCCATTCGTGGCGAGGTCCATGGAGCTTTCACCACGGCCCGAGCCGTGCCATCCAAGGCTCACGGTACCAAGACCACGACCCAAGCCGTGCCATCCAAGTTTACGTGGACCCAAGCCCAAGCCTCGCATTCACATGCACCACGCATTAAGCAGCCTGCTCTCGTGACCCAGCCTGCTCCCGACGAGCAGCCCACTCCAGTGGTCCAACCTGCTCCCGACAAGCAGCCCACTCCCGTGGTCCAGCCTGCTTCCGTCAAGCAGCCCACTCCCATGGCCCAGCCTGCTCCCGCCAAGCAACCTGCTCTCGCGGCCCAGCCTGCTCATGCTAAGCAGCTTGCTCTCGTGACCCAGCATGCTCCCGACGAGCAGCCCACTCCCGTGGTCCAGCCTGCTTCCGTCGAGCAGCCCACTCTCACGGCCCAACCTGCTCCTGCCAAGCAGCCTGCTCTTGTGGTCCAACCTGCTTCCGTCGAGCAGCCCACTCTCACGGCCCAACCTGCTCCTGCCAAGCAGCCTGCTCTCGTGACCCAGCCTGCTTCCATCGAACAGCCCACTCCCGTGGTCCAGCTTGCTTCCGTCGAGCAGCCCACTCCCGTGGCCCAGCTTGCTTCCGTCGAGCAGCCCACTCCCGTGGCCCAGCCTACTCCCGACGAACAACCCACTCCCGTGGTCCAGCCTGCTTCTGTCGAGCAGCCCACTCTCACGGCCCAACATGCTCCTGCCAAGCAGTCTGCTCTCGTGACCCAGCCTGCTCCCGACGAGCAGCCCACTCTCAAGGCCCAGACTACTCCTGTGGCTTTCCAAGCAGCCCAAGTCGGCCTAAGACTATCTCAACCATCCGGACCTACCATCGAACCGGGGGCATTCTCACCATATTTTTTCGCGGGTTTGACATTTCCCAACTCAAATCTCGCGCCTGAAGTCTACCACCCTTTCACTGCCCAAGGAGGCGCATTCTTTCCAAGCTCTTCCAATCCAAATGGCGAACAACACTTGTCTCGACAAGTCATAGAGTTGACGAGCGCCCTTGCACAACAGACAACCTTGGTGAATCAACTTTTGCAACGCATCGGGATCCAACGTGCCTCAGATGAGGTATCCCGAAGTAGAACAAGGGTAGACAGACCTTTTCAGCAGCGTCCCGGTAAGCAGCCACTCGACCAGTCACGAGCCGAACGTTTGGGCAGTGTATATTCCCGTCTTAGCGCGCGGAGGAGCATGCACTCTCGACTAGGCCCACGGATGAGCATACATTCACGGTTGGGGTCATACTCCGATAGTCAACATGAGCAACCTTCCGGGTAAAGTGTCCATTCGCGGCTAAGCCCACAAGGAGCATCCTCCACCTCACATCAGAGTAGGCAGCACGACGGACGGAGAGAAGCAGTTACTCAATCCAGCTCAAGTTCAACCAGCAGCCTGCGAAGAACTCGTTCGCCTGCTAGGAACGCACCACATGCACTGCATCCGCGGCATAGACGAGCCAAACTCATGGAAGAGCAGCTTAGACCAGCAAGTCATGGCTGGGGGCAACCGAGAGATCCGCTACCCCAACAAAGGCAAATTCAGGAAGAAGTAGAAAGACTCTTGACCAAGCGATTGCATGATTTCCAACTCAACGAGGTCACCGACAAGGCACTACGACGGAACATGACTAACATATGCAGTTCACCCTTCACGGACGAGATCGAGCAGGCAGAGCCTCCACGCGAGTTCAGCATGCCACATTTCACATTTTTCAAAGGGGATGAAGACCCGGAGAGACACTTAAAGCGCTACCGAAGCGCAATGATCCTTTATCGAAATAATGATGATCTCATGTGCAAGATATTCGCCACTACTCTACAAGGCGAGGCGCAAGATTGGTTCTACACCCTACCGCCACAATCCATCCGGAATTTCTACGAACTTTCTTTGGTTTTCACCAAAGAATATTCATCCTATCGCTCGATCAAAAAGAAGTCTGACCATTTGTTCGACGTCAAGAAGAACCCAAAGGAGTCGCTTCGCGACTATGTGAGGAGGTTCAAAGTAGAGAAGGCAAAAATAGTCAGATGCAACGACTCGATAGCTAGAGCAGCCTTCCAAAAAGGACTTCCGGCAGACCACCCGCTATTCAGAAAATTGATCATGAAAGAAGGTCTAACTCTGGTAGACTCTTTTGCTTTGGCAGAGAAGCATGCACTGTGGGACGAGGCTCGCCAATGCATATTCAAGGACTTGAAGAAGTACCCGACATCACCTCCCTAAAAGCAGCGGATGACTTATTCGCATGTTTGACGGTATCTAAAGTAGCAATAAGCTCTACCATTATGCGAGAAGAGCTGGGGGCCCGACTACCTGTATTCTACAGTTACCTGCAGTCATCATCATGACACACTATTCCGCCGAATCTAAACCGGCAGCGATAAAGGCGTAGACCCTGGCAGATGCAAAGTTTTCTGACGAACGTAACAACTCGGCCCAACGATGCCCCGAAGGCAGTCGATCACACTTTAGCCGTACATATTCCCTCAATGGAGATTTCTGGCATTCGCATGTCAACGGCGCATCCAACTACAAAGGCTCGCGAGCAGCCGTGGTTCGTGGCAACCGACTACTTCACCAAATAGGTGGAAGCAGAGACCATGACGACCACAATTCAGACGGACATAGAGTGCTTCATATGGAGGAACATCATTTACCGATTTGGCATTCCTTAATCCATCGTCACCAACAACGGCCTGCAATTCGTGGGCAAAGATTTGGCGAAGTTCTTCCAAAAATATGGCATCAAGCAGCATGTGTCCATGCCGAGATATCCTCAAGGCAATAGGCAGGCCGAAACATCCAAAAAGATGGATCTCATCTGGGAAGGTCTGTACAAGCTCAGCAGAATAGGCGGCAAGAGTAATTATACCCCTGCTACCATGAAACGATAAAAAGATCGAAAAGTAGTGGAGCGCCTACAATCTGAAGAAGTACCATGTGTGACCTCCCACTACATCAAAGCCCGAAGACTCAAGAAGCTTGACGGGCACCACCTCACAAGTCGAGGACTATCCAGTTGTTATGCAGTTCCTACCTTATAGCTAAGTTCTCGTTCGTTTCACTCGTTTTTCAATGAGGAATTCAGAAGTAATCACAACTTGGCTCGGCTGCATGCTTATAACAACTGATCACTCCGGCACTTCAAAAGAAGACTGCTCCCTTCTTAGGGACCCATCGCAGGAATTGTGCCCCCAGAGGGACCAACCATGCTCTCCAGTGCGAGAGGGTAAACTAATTGCTCTCCAGTGCGAGAGGGTAAACCAATTCCCCGACACCCATATGGGTCAGCTCTCCAAGACGGGAGGATAAACTTTACACTCCGAATATCCAGACGTGGATGAGCCTGGCTGCCCTAGTATAACTAGATGCACGATGGCTTGCGCCGGGATTCCTAGAAGTAGCCGCAATGGTCTTTTTCAAGGCTTAGCTAACTAAAGGATTTTGGGTCTCTTGGCCTAATCCGTGGGGAACCGGGCCCTAGAGACGGAGAGGGCACATTACGCAGTACATTCGATGGACGGCTGCCCTGGAATCCTAAAGCTGCTACCGAGTGCACTAAGGTAGCCTACGGATTCCGGAAGACTGCCTACGGCTTGCCCTTCGAGCAGTAAAGCAGCGCTAGACTTAGGCAACTGCACATTCTTGTGAAAGGTTAAACAAGCTAGCGCGCATATACGAAGTTTTATCCACTGCCGACATGCTATGTAGTCGATAAGCTTCACCTCTGCCAAGCGGGGATCAACCTACACCAAGTCCTAAAGTGTTATGATACTTGCTACGCAACCTACGGAATTGAAGAAAGTCAAGGTTAACAACCTAGTGGTTACGCAGACTTGTCTGATTCTGTAAGTAAGGCATCCGGCTGTCAACCCTATGGCTAACAACTTTGCAAAGTTCTACACCAACACCTACGGCTGCATAGGCTACGCGAGCTTGTCTGCTTATAAAAAAGTAGCATGCCTGCCACTGGTCTATCAAGTCTAAAGGTTAGGGCATGAACAAAAGAAGTGAAGATGAAGAAAAACGAAGGAAAACATGTTTATAAACAACTAGCAAAGGCCGAATGAGTTCAAGCAAAACAAGAGCTACAAGGAAAAACAAAGAAAATCCTAAAGGCTACCTAAAATACTACACTACATCAGCTTGGACATCCCATGACTACTCAGTCGCCACACCTTCATCCGGCGCTTCACCCCCGGCTCCCTAGTCTGGGCACTAACTTCTCCAACTACTTCACCAATGGAAGCCTTAAAAATAAAAGCAAGCAAGTCTTCTGGAGAAATAGAGAAGCTCATCCACTCCCTTCTTAGCATAAGCAGCAAAACGAAGCTCAGAAATTGCAAGCTTACGATATTGAATCTGAGGCGAATCAATCTCAGCAGCAAAGGGAGCAGGCTTTGGCGCCACTTTAGCAGCAGAGTCCACCTTACCACTCTTCATAATAGCAAGTCTCTACAAAGGTGAACCAGACTTGGCTCCCAAAGAACGTCCTGGTACAGACTTCGGCACTGGGGGCATGATAAAACCTTTACGCTGAGCAATCTTATCCACAATTGTACTAGCCTTTCTCAACATGGAAGACGCCACATGCTCAGATCTAGTAGCCTTATTTTTCTTCCCATTGGAAGAAGTCATGTCAATCATATAACTCTCGGTAGCAAGCGGACCCTCATGAGCAGCAGAAGAAGTCTTTAGTTTTTTCTTAACTGGCATCTCATGAGCAGGCGGGGAAGATCTCTTCTTTCCATCTTCATTCATAGTAAGCTCCACGACAGCGATTAGACGAGCCAATGCATCCACCTTGATCCTCTTTACCTCATCTTTCTGGAGCAGCCCACATTTCTTTCAGCAAAGAGGACTAAGCAACCAACGACATTCATGGTACTCAGCAGGGGAGCTCAACCCAGCATTCCAGCAGGCAGGAGGCCTGCATGCCCAACATTCCAACAGCCCATGAGACCCGCAATCTCCTTATTTCTCTCAATCGCCAGCCTGGCCCGAGTCAGGTCCAATAGCCCAAAGGACATGAGTCATGCGGCTCGCCTAGCACTGCGCCCCAGGGCCACAATCCTCGACCCCAGCTGCACAAGCTGCCTTTGGCTCAAGCCAAGCCAATCTACCCAAGTAGTGGTCCCTGCCACGACATCTCCTCAACCCATGCCAAGCCAACTCCTGGCCCCTGCCTGCCGACGTGCCGCACCACCCCGACGACTGCCCTGCAATAGCACTATCCAAGAAGAAGGCAAGAAAAATTAATTTTTTCTTACATCGGTGAGGCACGGAGAAGACGAAGAAATCAACGAAAGACGGTCCTTTGCACGGGTAAGATGTAGAAGATTGCTAGAGGAGGGGGAACAAATATCCTCTAACTTTCTCTCTCTTGTTGGGTAGAATAAATCGCTCTCCAAAGTTGATTTAATAACCCACTTAAGGTGGAATTAAATAGGCTTTGAGAGAAATTTATTTCCCTTTCCTAGAAGGATCTAATTTCCATTTAAAGAGAGAATCAACATCAAAATAGGAAACAGTCTTAAGTTTCCTAAAGCAAGAAAATCTCTACACCTGTTGTCCTTTCCTACAAGCAGCCCAACAGGTGTGGGGGCATTTGTGGAGCCAAAAATAATCACAAGGCGACACGTAGATTTTTGACAAAAAAAGACAAAACTACCCTTGAGGTATACCGGGATTCCTACGTGCAATCAGCAGACAATTATCCTTCAACCAAGTCAAAAGTGCCCAAAATAGGTATCAACTTAAAACCTAATTTATTCATATATTTCCCATTTCATTATTTAGCTAATCAATTAGCTAAATAATATACTTATTCCTTTCATATTTCCTAAAATTGACTAATTAAGGGATTAATTACCTAATCAATCCCTTAATTATCAACTAAACCTCCAAATTATAACCAAAAACCCACTAGGGCCAGCCATGCCCTTTATTTTCTGTTTGTTGCTGCCATTTTCTCCCCATTTTTATGACATTCAAATAGCTAGTTAATTAGGTTATTACTATTTGCTAATTAACTAGCCAATTATTTCCATAACTCCCAAAAATAACTAGCCCATTATCTCCATAACCCCCCAAAATAAATCACCATTTCCTCTCCTATAAATTAGGTCCCATTTTCACAAAACACTAGTTCCAATTCTCTTACAAAAAATCCCAAATATTCTAAACACTATTTCTCTCTAAAATTCTAACTTTGGCATCGGAGGTTCTTTGGCCAAAGCCCCCCCATTCATCGTGGGCGCGTGAGGCTCTTGGCCTTAACCTAAGGTGCTAGTTGTTTTGTAGGTGCAAAATCGTCCAAGATCGAAGAGGAGAAAATTTGCATCCACACTAATGGCTAAATATCTTTATTTATACTACTACAAAATAAAATCCTAAAAGGTCTTAGAATAAAACTAGGAAACATTATAAAATAATAAAACAGAAAATAAAAGGTTTCCTATTTAAACTAAAATTCGGATTTCTTAGAAAATCAACTCTGATATGGTCCCAAAAGGTCTCTTTTGAAAGCTGAAGACGTTCCCTACAAATCCTCAGAAGAAATCTTATTCAAAATATACCATCTTGACCTCCAAAATACCCAAAACGTCCAAAAATGTCAATCTGGAAAAGATGTGCGCTAGGCTTTTATTTCATCACCACGGTCAAACGGCTTGGTAGAAAAATCCGAAACTTTGATACAATCATCTTGAAAGGGTCACGAACATTCTCCAATTAGAATTACTCTAAAATTCGTCTGTTTGATCACTTTTTTTCTCTAGAGGAAGTCGAATGTCCTACATTGAAAATCTATAACAAAGTATCAGTATTCTACCAAAATAACCAATAAACTATAACTAAGAATAGGGTAAAATATATGGTATAATATTGACTCATCACTGAGGAGGTCCTGAATGAGATCAGGAGAGTCCTCTAACTCTACAATTTCATTGCCAATAGAAAGAGAAAACTTAGCTAATTTATGGGCAACCCCATTACATGATCTTGGCACATGCACAAACTAGATAGAGGAAAGGAAAGCTGCCACTTGCCTAGCATCCTCCGCTAGCAAACCAAACTCGGACAAATCCTGAGAATGGTTATTCATAGTAGCAATAACGAGAGAGGAATCACTCTCTACAATAACCTGCCCAATGATAGGAGCATATTTATACGACTTAGTTAGCTTGTTTTCTTGCTTTTAATTAGCTAAACTATGATAATTATAGTGTTTAAAGTTATTTTCGTGCAATTTCAAGTTTTAGTGTCAAAGTATGCAAAAAGAAGCAATTTGGAACATTCTAGAGCATTTTTGGGCCAAGATTGGATTATGCAAGCATGGAGGCATGAGGATGGACGAATTTGAAGACAAAAGAGGCTATAAACATGCTAAAAATCTGGTGAAACAAATACAAGTTGCAAGAAGGGATAAATTTCTAGAAGGATTGACCAAAACTTCACTCAAAACCAAGAAATTCTTCAATGCCGTGGGCATTGATTCACTTTCACTAGAAATTTGAGTGATGATGCAATGCTTAAATCACCATGACATGTGAGTGGATGATGCAATGCTTAACTCACCATGACATGTGAATGGATGACTCAATACCTAACCCACCAACAATTCCCACTCTTTTCCGTGCTCACCTACTCAATTCCACCAGAATTTTGTGTTAAACAAGTCCATCCTTTTCCTATAAATACCATGGCAGCAACCTCATTCAAATCATCCAGAAATTAACCATTCTCCAAGCCTTCCCTTGCCTCTCCCTACATATCTAAACCTTCCCCATCCATTCCTCCATATAATCAACCATTCAACCACCATAACCACCTTGTGCCGCCACCATTGAAGGAGAGGAGGAGTAGTGCCGTGCTTATGCAATCTGCAACTATTAGAGTGTTTGGAATTCTTTCTTCTTTTAATTCTATGTTCATGTTTAATTTAACTTGTTGTTCAATTATGTTAAACATGTGGAACTAATTTCTTTTTAGTTAGAGGCAAATTTGAAGCCATGGACATATGTTGGTTATGATTTGTTTTACTCCAGTTATGAATTCATGAACTTTAGATGTGGTTTACTTTTCTGTTTTGATTAAGAACATGTTTATGTATGTGGGTTGAGGGTCGACACTTAATTTGCATGCCTAAACTTGATGCTAGGATATAAGGGAATTTCACCTAATCGTTATGAACTTATATTCATGAGTAGTAAAGATCGCTAGTCACGATTGTGTTTAAGTAAACCCTAGGCTGGATTAACATGCGTATTCCATAGTTATGAATGCCTAGTCAATGTTTATGATTTCCGTTGAACTTAATGATCTTTGTTGAATGTCTCTATCATGCGTATTCCATAGTTAGGGACTTTGATGAGGAATAATTTGGTTGTAATGCGTATTCCATTCAATCCAATGAATCTAGGGAAATCTAAGAGTTAATTTAAGCAGACCTAATTAACTTGGAACATTGTCATTCATCGTTTGTTGAAGTCATAACTGGGAATCAAATTATATGCATATGTTCATGTGTGGATAAAGAACCCTCTAACTAGTTTCTCATCATTCTATTTCATCACAATCTGTTTTGTTTTAAGTTTATTTTCAAAGTTTAAAGTTTTAAAGTTCAATTTTCGTCAAAACAAAACCCCTTGCTTTTAAGTCTTGCTTTTAGAGTCAAAACTTGTTTCCTTTAAATCTTTTGAGTCTTTTAAAGTTATATTTTCGTCCAAATCACTTGTTAGGTCTAGAATTGAATCTTTTTTATTGTTATTTGCTGTTTTGAGTGTTTTAAGTTAGTTTTGAGTTTATAGAGTCTAGTTTAGTGTTTTTGAGTCTTATATTTGTTGATTAGCATCCCTAGTTAATCCTCGGTCTAGAACGATCCCTACTTACATCATTACTACAATTGTCATCAATAGGGTTTAATTTGTGTGTCAAGTAATTCTCACATCAAATTTTGGCGCCGTTGCCGGGGATTGGCAAAAATTGCTAATCCCTTGTGTTTTTGCCGTGTGTTTTTAGTGTAATTTACCTAGTTTTCTTATTTTGTTTTGTTTTCTTGGTTTAGGTACTAATGCATGACGCGGAGTTCTCAAACTGTGCATATCTTGGACTTTAACGACGATTTTGAACGTGATTTGAGAAGAAAGAGGAGGCATCCCGAACCTAGTGAACCTAGTTCAAGTTCAGAGGCCGAATCTGAGTTTGAAGAAGTGAAAGAAGAAGTTATGGCAGCGGACAATCGGACCATTAAAGGGCTTTCGGCCTCGGGGTTGACCAATGCCGCACCATTATGCATTCAATACCCCACGGCTGCCCAAGGCAAGACCGATGAATTGGAGTTGAAGTCAAGCTTGTTGCACCACATTCCGAAATACCATGGTCTTTCCATGGAAGAGCCCAACAAGCATCTCAAGGAATTTGAGGTTGTTTGTTCGAGCATGACATCCATAAATGTCGACGGGAACATTCTGATGATGAAGGCTTTTCCATTCTCACTTTTGGAAAAGGCGAAGGATTGGCTTTACGAGTTAGCACCCGGAACGGTTACATCTTGGGATAGTATGAAAAGAGCTTTCTTGGAGAAGTTTTTCCCAACTTCAAGAGTCATTCTCTTGAGGAAACGGATTAGTGGCATCCAACAAGATCAAGGTGAATCGTTTCCTTCTTATTATGAACATTTTAAATCACTTGTTGCTTCTTGTCCACAACATCAAATGAAGGAGGAGCTGCTCATTCAATACTTCTACGAATGACTCCTTCCCATGGAACGCCAAATGCTTGATGCCTCGGCGGGAGGTGCGTTGGTGGATAAAACTCCGGGGGCTGCAAAAGTTCTAATTGCCAACCGAGCACATAATGCACAACAATACGAAGGTGTTGGACAAAGAGACCCCCCACGGCCACAAGTGAATGAGGTAAGTTCTATGCCCGAAATTCAATCCCAATTAGCTAACCTTACTTCTATTGTTTCTCAGTTGGCCGAGGGAATGAAGATTCATGGACCAAGTGTGTGTGGCGTGTGCTCTATGCAAGGACATACCAATGATCAATGCCCTCAATTGATTGAGAATGGGGGTTGGGAATCTGCCAATGCCGTGGGTTTTGGGAACCAAAATCAACCACGCCATGATCCATACTCTAATACCTACAATCCGGGGTGGAGGGACCATCCAAATTTCAAATGGCGGGACCCTCAACAACCCCAACAACAAGGAGGATTTAGGCAGCAACCACCGGGCTTTTATACAAAGCCATTCGTCCCTAATCAAAACCAAGTGCAATCTGCCCCAACAACCTCAGGTATGTCTTTGGATAATGATCAAGTTGTTAAGTTACTTACTACTTTGACGCAGGAAGTACAAACTCAAAATAAGGAGAGACAAATCCAAGACAAACGGGTGGACAATTTGGAGAAGCAAATGGGTCAAATTGCCGAATTTATGGGGCAAATTAGAGAACAAGGCAGATTGCCTAGTTCAACCGTTATGAACCCGAATGGGGGATTTGAAACCGCTAAGGCCATCATGTTAAAAAGTGGTAAACAGGTTGGAACGGACTCAAATACATCTAAATCAAGTCAAGACGAGGAGGACAAGTTGCTGCAAGAAGAAGCACAGGGAGCAAAGCCCAAGGCCAAGGATGACCAAACCTTGCCGAATTCATCTAGTCCTCCTAAACCGTCCCAAACCACCAAGGTAAGTCCCAATTCAACTTTTTCTAGTTCTATTCCACTAAATGTGCCCTTTCCTGGCAGGTTTAAGCAATCAAAGAAGGAAGAAGCCGAGAAGGACATTCTAGAGACCTTTCGGAAAGTTCAAGTCAATATCCCGCTCCTTGATGCGATTAAGCAAGTCCCGAGGTATGCTAAGTTTTTAAAAGAACTTTGTACAACAAGGAGAAGGATTTCGAACAAAGAGGTGGTTCAAGTAAGTGAAAATGTCTCTGCTGTGTTACAAAGGAAATTACCCCTAAATGCAAAGATCCGGGTAGTTTTACAATTCCGTGCGTTATTGGTAATACTAAGTTTGAACAATGCATGTTAGACTTAGGGGCTTCAATTAATGTTATGCCATACTCTATTTATGCATCTATGAACTTAGGTGAGCTTAAAAATGATGGTGTGATAATTCAATTAGCCGATCGTTCTAATGCATATCCAAAGGGTGCTTTGGAAGATGTTTTGGTGCAGGTTGGTAACTTGATTTTTCCAGCGGATTTCTACGTGCTTGACATGGAAGATTCACCCCATTCCACCCCATTGCCGATTCTATTAGGGAGGCCCTTCATGAAAACAGCCTGCACCAAGATAGATGTGTTTAAAGGAACTTTAACGATGGAATTTGATGGGGAAGTCATTGATTTGAATCTTTCTGAAAGTATTAAATTTCCTAAGGACGATCATTCTTGCTTTTCTATTGATATAATTGATGATTTGGCGCAGGATTTTCTCGATTGTTTGGAAAGGGATACACTTGAAACAACAATTGCACAAGGAATTAGGCAAAAATCTGGTTTTACCGTGCCTAGAAGTGTGGAGGAGGCCGAGATAGTGGCTGCCCTTGAGTCACTACCTCAATATCATGGTAAGCCTTCTAACCCAATTTCAATTTCAGTCTCCACTAATAAGTTGTTACCCTCAGTAACTCAGGCACCCGTACTTGAGCTTAAACCGTTGCCCGATCATTTAAAGTACGTCTTTCTGGGAGATAACGAGACATTGCCCGTCATTGTCTCCTCATCACTCACGGCCATAGAGGAGGAGAAGTTGATTCGAGTGTTGAAAGAGCACAAGACGGCCATTGGGTGGACTTTGGCCGATATTAGGGGAATTAGCCCGACTACGTGCATGCATCGCATACTTCTAGAGGAGGGGGCTAAACCAACTCGAGAGGCTCAGCGCCGTCTCAACCCTCCAATGATGGAAGTTGTGAAAAAGGAGATTATCAAACTTCTTGATTGTGGAGTGATTTATCCGATCTCTGATAGTCATTGGGTATCACCGGTGCAATGTGTTCCAAAGAAGTCCGGAGTGACAGTGGTGAAAAATGCTGAGAATGAGCTTGTGCCAACCCGTATCCAAACAGGTTGGAAAGTGTGCATTGATTATAGGAAGCTCAACGCCACCACAAGGAAGGACCACTTCCCTTTGCCGTTCATTGATCAAATGCTTGAAAGGTTAGCCGGTCATTCTTATTATTGTTTCCTTGATGGTTATTCTGGATATAATCAGATTGTCATAGCGCCGGATGACCAAGAAAAGACAACTTTCACATGCCCCTTTGGTACTTTTGCTTATCGTCGCATGCCTTTTGGTTTATGCAATGCTCCGGCCACGTTTCAAAGGTGTATGGTAAATATCTTTTCAGATTTTGTGGAAAAGATTATTGAGGTATTTATGGATGATTTCAGTGTGTTTGGTGATTCATTTGATGGTTGTTTGGAAAATCTCACAATAATTTTGAAACGATGTGTAGAAACTAACCTTGTGCTTAATTGGGAAAAATGTCACTTTATGGTTAGACAAGGCATAGTTCTAGGGCATATTGTTTCAGAAAGAGGAATTGAAGTGGATAAATCGAAAATAGATCTTATACGCTACTTACCCTCTCCTACTTCGGTTCGAGAGATTCGTTCGTTTCTTGGTCATGCAGGATTTTATAGGCGATTTATCAAGGACTTCTCCAAGATCTCAAACCCTCTTTGCCGTCTCCTCCAGAAAGATGTGGCGTTTGACTTCAACGAGGAGTGTGAGAAGGCGTTCAATCACCTCAAAGAAATGCTAACTTCGACCCCTATCATAGTTCCACCGGATTGGAGCTTTCCTTTTGAGCTTATGTGTGATGCTTCCGATTATGCATTAGGAGCTGTTTTGGGGCAAAGGAAGGAAAAGAGGCCGCATGTTATCTATTATGCCTCTCGGACTTTAAATGATGCACAATTGAATTATTCTACCACTGAAAAAGAACTTCTTGCTGTTGTATTTGCTTTAGATAAATTCCGTTCTTATTTGCTTGGTACTAAAGTTATTATTTATACTGACCATCCAGCATTGAAGTATTTGTTCACCAAGAAGGAAGCCAAACCACGACTCATTCGTTGGATGCTTCTTCTCCAAGAGTTCGATATCGAAATCCGGGATAAGAAGGGAAGTGAAAACGTGGTGGCTGACCACTTGAGCCGTATGGTGCATGAGGAGGATGCCGTGCCTATCATAGAGACATTCCCAGATGAGCAACTGATGTCCGTCAAGGTAAGTGAACCGTGGTATGCTGATTTGGTGAATTATTTGGTGTCTAAACATGTTCCTAGTGAATTACTTAAACACCAATGTGATAAATTGAAGAAAGAGGCACGGTTTTATGTGTGGGATGACCCGTATTTATGGAAATATTGCCCTGACTAAGTTATACGTAGATGTGTGCACGATTCTGAGTTTAATGCTATTCTAACCTTTTGTCACACTTATGCTTGTGGGGGACACTTTGGCACTCAAAGAACAGCACTTAAGGTGTTAGAATGTGGTTTCTATTGGCCTACCATCTTTAGGGATGCTAGAACATTTTGCATGTCTTGTGATAGATGCCAAAGAACGGGCAATATTGGTCCTAAACAACAAATGCCGCAAACCCCCATTTTTAGTGTTGAAATCTTTGATGTTTGGGGTATTGATTTTATGGGTCCCTTTCCTTCGTCACAAGGGTTTCTTTATATATTGCTTGCTGTGGACTATGTGTCGAAATGGGTGGAAGCAAAAGCCACCCGAACTAATGATTCTCGAGTGGTTGCAGATTTTGTGAAAACTAACATTTTTGCAAGGTTTGGAATGCCACGAGTGCTAATCAGTGATGGAGGTTCCCATTTTTGTAATCGAACCATCGAGGCGTTGCTCAAGAAATACAATGTCACGCATAAGGTGGCCACACCTTATCATCCTCAAACGAGTGGGCAAGCCGAGGTTTCAAATAGGGAAATCAAGCAGATTCTTGAGAAGACTGTGGGGCCTACAAGGAAGGATTGGAATTTGCGCTTAAACGATGCATTGTGGGCGTATCGCACTGCCTACAAAACCCCTATTGGGATGTCACCTTTTTGACTCATCTATGGGAAGCCATGCCATCTTCCTGTCGAGTTAGAACATCGTGCACATTGGGCCGTCAAAACGTTCAATTTGGACCTTAATGCCGCAGGTTTACATAGAAAGCTTCAAATGTGTGAACTTGATGAAATCCGAACTGAAGCATATGAGAATGCCCGGATTTACAAGGAGAAAACGAAGGCATTCCATGACAAGATGATTCGTGCCAAGACGTTCTCTATTGGGCAGAAAGTGTTGTTGTTCAATTCTCGCCTTCGGTTGTTTCCGGGTAAGTTGCGTTCCAAATGGGTTGGTCCTTTTATTGTCACTAATGTTTTCCCTCATGGTGCAGTGCAAATCAAAAGTTCAAGGACGCAGTAAGAATTCAAAGTGAATGGGCATCGATTGAAGCCCTATTACGAGATGTTTGAGGAGCATGTCGTGGAGGAGGTACCCCTCCATGCCGTGGAACCTAGTCAAGCTTAAACGGAGGTACCGTCCGGCTGAAAGACGTTAAAGCAAGCGCTTCTTGGGAGGCAACCCATGTGTTGAAACACGAGAAGAAGGAACTTTCACTCTAAACCCAGATTTGCGTCCCTAACCTATCTCTTTATTGCTATTACTTTGCCATTTGTGTTATGTTTGCTAGTTGTGTTAGTTGATTGTTTTTGTGTTAGTCTATGTTTAAAACATTGAGGACAATGTTTGGTTGAAGTGTGGGGGGGTAAACAAGCTATTTTTGCATGAAATTCGTGGGATTTTATCACCTATCACTTCACATGTTGTTTCTCACTATTTTAAAGTGTTTTTAGTGTTTTGATGTGTTTTAGTGTTATATAACAGAAAACCCTAGAAAAATTCGAAAAAGTTTGAAAAATACCAAAAAGAGTCGTTTTTGAGTCATTTTTGTGTTTTAGGGTACCTTCCAACACAATGATGAGGATTTGGTTTTTAATTGCATAACTGTTGAAGTAAGTTACAATCATGGATGAAAGTTTGATATGCTCTTTGGTTTATGCTTAGTTGTAATTCATGAATTCACATGTAATCAAAAGAAAAATTAGTTTTTGTAACATGCTTGAAGGAAGAAACTCAAACTAACGCTACAACCCTGAGAGACTTGAGCTTTTAACGTTCTTTGGAGAGTTAATAATCTGTGCATTTGTTGTCTTCTAAAGTCGTTGCATGATCTCATTATTCTTTGCTTGGTTACTACTTAGAAGGCGTTTCATCATTTAGTCCCAAATACTAGAACTCATGCCCGTTTCATTCAAAGCATAAAATTGATTCGCATAACACATAACAAGATGAAGTTGTTAGTAAACCAAGAACCAAATAGCCGCACCCCATGTTCATTTGTTTTGTAGGTTTAAGCCCCGTTGAGCCTTGTTTAGCCTATGTTCTTTGTTAACCCACGTTATCCTTACCTAGCCTAGAATAGGACCATCCATGCCTTTGTTCTTAAAGCATAGTGAACATGACTTAGAATGAATTCCTTTTGATTATTCTTGTGCAGAAAAACAAGTGTGGGGGAAGGAATTTATGTGTGGGAATTTGTGCCAAAAGCAAGAATTGGGTACGAGAAAAAAAAAAAAAATATTATGGCAAAGAGGTCAAAATAAGAAAGAACTCACAAGTGTTGGTTGTTGAAGAAAGGGTCCAAAAAGTTTAATTAGACCCTAAATATTGTGTATTTCACCCCCTTGTGTGTCTAAGTGATTTTCTGCACGCAAAAGTGAATTCTAAGTGTCAAATTCATTACTTGTTTGCTATCGCTTTAAGAACTTTTGTTTATCCTTAACCTTTCTTTGTTAGCCAATACCCCTTAGCCTCGTTACAATCCTTAACTTCTATCTTGAGTGTTATGTATTTCAATATGTGGAGTTTGGGATTGGTTTGAGCATATGGTGTCCCTGGTTCTCGCATCTAAGTAGTAGCGTTCCATTCATGAGATCATATCTATAAATGCTTAATCATTCCAGAAAAGTGCTTCTTTTATAACATGTGTGAGTGTTCGTTTCCATGTTTACATCAATCTTCTCACATATACTTAGTATAAGGAGTGTAGTTAGAAAATCTGTGTGAAAATAAGAGTGTATCCAGTAAGGAATTGAGTGGATTCTCTAAGGCATGCTAGTACGTCCATAATGTTGTTTTAAACGATTAAATGTGAGCTAGTGAATGGTAACTATGATTAAGTATATGCTCAAAGAGTAGGGATGACTAAAATCTTTGGGAATAATGATCTTTGGCATGTTATGTATCGTTGGAAATCCCTGTAGCAAATGTTGGAAGATTAGGTTATGTTTTGTTTGTTTTATTTTGCTCGAGGACTAGCAAAAGCTAAGTGTGGGGGAAATTGATAGGAGCATATTTATACGACTTAGTTAGCTTGTTTTCTTGCTTTTAATTAGCTAAACTATGATAATTGTAGTGTTTAAAGTTATTTTCGTGCAATTTCAGGTTTTAGTGTCAAAGTATGCAAAAAGAAGCAATTTGGAACATTCTAGAGCATTTTTGGGCCAAGATTGGATTGTGCAAGCATGGAGGCATGAGGATGGACGAATTTGAAGACAAAAGAGGCTATGAACATGCTAAAAATCTGGTGAAACAAATACAAGTTGCAAGAAGGGATAAATTTCTAGAAGGATTGACCAAAACTTCACTCAAAACCAAGAAATTCTTCAATGCCGTGGGCATTGATTCACTTTCACCAGAAATTTGAGTGATGATGCAATGCTTAAATCACCATGACATGTGAGTGGATGATGCAATGCTTAACTCACCATGACATGTGAATGGATGACTCAATACCTAACCTACCAACAATTCCCACTCTTTGCCGTGCTCACCTACTCAATTCCACCAGAATTTTGTGTTAAACAAGTCCATCCTTTTCCTATAAATACCATGGCAGCAACCTCATTCAAATCATCCAGAAATTAACCATTCTCCAAGCCTTCCCTTGCCTCTCCCTACATATCTAAACCTTCCCCATCCATTCCTCCATATAACCAACCATTCAACCACCATAACCACCTTGTGCCGCCACCATTGAAGGAGAGGAGGAGTAGTGCCGTGCTTATGCAATCTGCAACTATTAGAGTGTTTGGAATTCTTTCTTCTTTTAATTCTATGTTCATGTTTAATTTAACTTGCTGTTCAATTATGTTAAACATGTGGAACTAATTTCTTTTTAGTTAGAGGCAAATTTGAAGCCATGGACATATGTTGGTTATGATTTGTTTTACTCCAGTTATGAATTCATGAACTTTAGATGTGGTTTACTTTTCTGTTTTGATTAAGAACTTGTTTATGTATGTGGGTTGAGGGTCGACACTTAATTTGCATGCCTAAACTTGATGCTAGGATATAAGGGAATTTCACTTAATCGTTATGAACTTATATTCATGAGTAGTAAAGATCGCTAGTCACGATTGTGTTTAAGTAAACCCTAGGCTGGATTAACATGCGTATTCCATAGTTATGAATGCCTAGTCAATGTTTATGATTTCCGTTGAACTTAATGATCTTTGTTGAATGTCTCTATCATGCGTATTCCATAGTTAGGGACTTTGATGAGGAATAATTTGGTTGTAATGCGTATTCCATTCAATCCAATGAATCTAGGGAAATCTAAGAGTTAATTTAAGCGGACCTAATTAACTTGGAACATTGTCATTCATCGTTTGTTGAAGTCATAACTGGGAATCAAATTATATGCATATGTTCATGTGTGGATAAGGAACCCTCTAACTAGTTTCTCATCATTCTATTTCATCACAATCTGTTTTGTTTTAAGTTTATTTTCAAAGTTTAAAGTTTTAAAGTTCAATTTTCGTCAAAACAAAACCCCTTGCTTTTAAGTCTTGCTTTTAGAGTCAAAACTTGTTTCCTTTAAATCTTTTGAGTCTTTTAAAGTTATATTTTCGTCCAAATCACTTGTTAGGTCTAGAATTGAATCTTTTTGATTGTTATTTGTTGTTTTGAGTGTTTTAAGTTAGTTTTGAGTTTATAGAGTCTAGTTTAGTGTTTTTGAGTCTTATATTTGTTGATTAGCATCCCTAGTTAATCCCCGGTCTAGAACGATCCCTACTTACATCATTACTACAATTGTCATCAATAGGGTTTAATTTGTGTGTCAAGTAATTCTCACATCACCCAACATGTAACCTTCTCACCAACTGGAGGCCCTCCAATACTGCCTCAAACTCCGCGTGGAGAGTAAACCCAATTCCCACCTTCCTCCATACTCTCACCGCTAAGAACTTCCCTATCCAATCCCTTAACACAACTTCTATACCCCCTACAAACTGCTCTAGTCATGTGGTCCCATCAACTTTGACTTTGACCCACCCATCAGAGGGGGTCATTCATTTGAGTTGAGGCATCGGCTTTGGCACACTCGGCAAGGCATGTGCTGTAAGAGTATAAGTAAGGACAACAACAAGTATCAAGAGCAGAATTCAAGGGAAAGCAATTCAAGGGTCTAGATGAAGACAAGTGTCACAAGATCAAAAGGAAGTTACAAGGCTGTTAGGATATGGTGCTAAGGTTGTTAAGTTTGTTAAAACTGATATACTTCATATCTTAGCTTACAGAGCAAGGTATGTAAGGATATAAATACAGATATCCAAAGGTGTAAAGATATGATGAAAAATACACAAGTAATACAAAGAAATCTTCTCTGAAATCTCTCTGTCTCTATCTCTCTAAATCTCAGTTTCTTCGACTACCTTCATTGAAGCTACTGCTTCAATCTTCACATGTGCAGCCCTAAACGCCTGGTACTAATAGACGACCTTCTGCCCTACCTCTATAGGTAGCCTTGGATGCCCTTCCCACACCAGAGAGTTACTCGTCTGCCACACACCCCAAAGAATCATGCAAACAAGTTCAAAATTAGATCTTTGGGTCTCAACCACTGAAGGTAGCCATTCGCGCATTATCACTCCAAGTATAGACATGAAACTAGACTCTACCAGAGACCCCAACCACACATCCTTTGCAAACCTACACTCGCGGAACACATGCCCCTCCGTTTTGAGATCCCCCATACATACCACACACTTTATATCGAGTTGCACCCCTTTCCTTGCTAGATTACATTTAGTCGAAAGAATGTTCTGACTAACTTTCCACTTAAAAGTTTTCACCTTAGGGGGAATCTTAGCACTCCATATTGACTTCCAGATAGGCGGAAAAGAGTTACTCCCTGCCGACGTAGACGTACCGGACGAGTTATATTGCACCAACTCCCTAGCCACCAAATAGCCACTATTAACAGTATACTCACCCCGATTATTATAGTGCCAAAGTAAGAGGTCCGACTGTGAGCGAAAACTGATCGGCATAGTACTAATCAAACCCACCTCCTCCTTTAAAAACAGTGTGTTAGAAGGACTTTGTATCAATCAACTTCTGCACTTGAATATCTTTCTAGTAACAACAAAGTGAGGTCTTGGTAACAATCTACCCTTCCACTCCTTAATAGCCGCACTATTCCCAACAACCCATATAGAACCTCAGATCATCACCCCACGTGCCTTTAAAATGCTATTCCAGCAATATCCTCCTAGTAACAACAACGTTGGGAAAATAGCGAGCCTTGAATAGTTGGGCCACCAAAGACTCAAGTTGCTGGAAAATACGCCACCCTTGCTTTGCCAAAACAACCAAATTAAAAGCAAATAAATCCCAAAATCCCATACCATCCCCCTCCTCCTTCGGTTTGCGCAATTTCTCCCAAGACCACCAATGTATTTTCCTCACATTTAGATCACTTCCCCACCAAAACTGAGCCATTAATTGGTGAAGATAATCACATAACATCCTAAGAAGCAAGAAACAATTCATAGCGTAAGCCGGAAGGGCTTGAGCAACCACTATAATAAGAAGCTCTCGCCCCGCACTACTCAAACATTTTCCTTTCCACCCGTTTAGCCATTTCAGAACTCGTTCCTTGATAAATGAAAACGTTTGTGTCTTATTTTTCACCACAAAGGTAGGGAGACCCAAGTATTATTCATGCTGCTCAACCACTTGGACCCCCCAAAAGCTGGCAATAGAAATCTGCTCCCTTGAGCCAACATTTGCACTAAAAGCAACACTACTCTTAAAAAATTAACCACTTGGCCCGACTCTTAAGAGTGGACATCCAATATATGTTGAATCGCCACACTCATCTATACTAGCTTTCTCGAAGAGAAAACTATCATCAACAAAGAGTAAGTGGTGAATATTCAAAGCACCCTCACAAATTTGAATACCACTAAGAGCCCTAAACTGCTTCTTTTTGGCAATAAGCGCCGAAAGATCTTCCACACAAAGAAGGAAAATATAGGCGAGATTATATCCTCTTTTTGGAGTCCACGAGATGGCAAAACATATCCCTTAGTCTCCCCATTGATTAGGAAAGAATAGGATATCGAGGACACAGAAGCCATAATCACTTTGATCTATTCCCTAGTAAACCCCAAGTTAACCATCATAGCTTATAGGAATGTCATTCGACACAGTCATATGCTTTACTGAGGTCCATCTTTAAAGCCAAATACCCCTCCCAACCGCGCGTCGTTTGTTATGTAGGAAATGCCCAATCTCCGCTGCCATCAACGAATTATCGGAGATCAATCTTCTAGGAACAAACTGTTTGGGTTAAAACTTAAATCTTGGGCTTAGAAGGGAGTTGGCCCAACGAAGAGGAGAAAAGCCCGAAGTCCAGCCCAAATCCAGAAGGCAGAAAAGGGCTTTCCCGACTAGGTGCATGTCATTTGCACCACTTGCTCACCTACCCAAGGGCCAAGTGGTATAGACCTGCCAACTGATCAGCCCAAAAGTACTTTACAGTGGTAGTACAAGTAAATAGCTGATGAGTCACTACCCTTCAAGCTGCATTCGGGCAAGGTTGCTGCTACAGGAAGACAAGCCGAGTTGTCTATAAAAGAAGAAAGAGAAATCAGGAATAAAGACACTCAATCAAACAAACAAATACAAGCACAAACTCTGCTCAAACCAGATTTTCCTTCAAAACGAAGCTGTAGTCAGCCCAAGCCTTCATCCTTCTCGGGATAAACCTTTGTAATAGCTTTGCTACCTGGTCAAGAACCTACTGTAGTATCGATTTCTTTCTGCAAACCCATCTCCCTACCCCTTTTCTGAAAGTTCTCAACCCCCTTGACAAACCACAAAGATAGGAAGTTACAAGACGATCAGCCTTGCCCGACAAGGTTAAACCTTGCCCGACCTTCTTTGTTTTTGTCTTTTCATTCATTAGCCTAACAATATGTTGTATACTACAAGTTGTATTCAAGTTATCTCTAGTAATAAGGCTATTAAAAGACTTTCTCAGCGCTTAAATCCGAGTTGAATATGTCTTCATAGTTCAAACCGGATCTAAGTTCTAAACCCTCGGGGAGCTGTGTGCTCGTCGGCCAGGGAACATCCCCGATGGAAATTCCTGCCACGAACATAGTTTTGGCATGCCCGGTGGGATTCCATTTGTGTTGATCCTGCATGTCCAAAAAGAAAAGCCATAAACTTAGCAGAAAGAATTCGAAGGACGGTTCTACTCAACGTTTGCTACAAATGGCAGATCAATCAGGGAACCCTCCTTCCCCATCAGGACAGGTGGTCCTAGAAAGCCCATCTTCATCTGGAAAATCAGAAGGAAGAGGAACTAATGAGGAATTACAGGCTACTATGATACAAGTGTTAAGGAGTATGGAAAAAATCTCTTTGGAAACCAAGGGGGAAGTCAGTAGACTATGTACCTTAACAGGGAATTTACAAAGAAGGCTAGATCTGGAGTTTTCCACTCCAAAAGGTGCTCAAAAGAGTGGGATGAGCCAGGTTACCATCAGAAGTGAGCCAGTCATTCCCCTATTTCCACTATTAGAAGAAGAAAATGATAGGGGAAAGAAGAAAGCAGTTCCTGAAGGAAGTCAACCCGTGATAGAGCCAGTTCTAGAGAAGGAATTTCCTACCTTCCCATTATTGTCATTTAATAATAGGAAGCAGAGAGAGCAAGAGAGGATGAGATATGGGATGCCCATAACAACATGAGAATTTAGCCAAAAAGAAAGTTCTGCAGCTTCGGATAAACCTCTTCCTTACAGGCCACCCCCATTGGCTCATAAGGGAGGATGAGCCAACTGGAGGAAGCCTGAATCAAAGAAAGAAGCGTTCACGGCTAATGATCGAAGCCCGAGGAACGAGTCCGCCCTTCTCTTCAATAATAATAATATAGCTACTCAACAACTAAGGGATGAGTTGGCTGAATTGAGAAGGGCAGTGGTTCAAAATGCTCAACCATGAGCTCGCCCAGTGTTCAGAGTTACTTATCAAAAGCCTTATCCTGAACACATTGACGAACAAAATCCATTTCCCCTCAACTTCAAGATGCCCGTGTTCCCAACATTCACGAGTGAAGATAGCAGTATATCCTCCAAAGACCACATTTTCAAATTCTCTAATCACTGTGTGGCATATGAAGACAACCCAAACTACAAGTTAAGGTTGTTTGGAAATTCATTGGCGGGGCTAGCATCTCAGTGGTATTCTTTATTACCCCCACCCCCTAATTCTATTGCCAACTGGGGGCAAATGGAGATGGCTTTCCATGAACAATTTTATAGAATAGAACCAGAAATGACTATTAATGATCTGGTTGAAGTCAAACAATACGAGCATGAGTCCACAGAAGACTTCATGATGAGGTTCAAGAAGACAAGGATGAGGTGCCAATTCCCGGTTAACCAAGCTCAGCTCATATCAATTGCTCAAAGGGTTCTGAGATTACCTTTGCGGAAAAGATTTTATGATACACGGTTTAATGAGCTACAGGAATTGGTCATTGCTGCCATAAAATATGAAAGACTATTGCTAGAAGAACAGCAAGTGAAGCATACTTCCAAAGCTACTCCCTTCTACAAAAACAAAGCTGCAATTCATCGAGTGGAAGTAGGAGAAATCAGGCCAGAGCAAGAAGATAGCCATAACAGAGAGGAAGTTGAGGTATGTGCCGCTGAGATGACTACGCCTTTCAAACCATTAACGGTGAAAGGATTAGTTCAACCCATCAAAGATCAGAAGATTGTGATGAACGATGGAGGCTTTGTTCCGATGAAACCTCCCAAGTACCAGAGCTATTCGTTCGATTTAGCCAAAGCACCTGAAATTTATGAAGAGCTGGTGCGGGCAAGGGTAATTGTGCCCGACAGTGCGAAAAAAATGCCCAAACCAGAAGAGCTAAGGGGAAAGAAGTATTGTAAGTTACACTATACCTTCAACCATTCTATAACTAATTGTGTCCAGTTCAGAGACTAGATACAAGACCTTATAGTGAAGGGAAAGTTGTTACTTGACAAGCCACAAGCTAGTATAATGGTTGATACTAATCCGTTCCCAGAAGCTCCTATCAACACAATCCATCTAGTTTAGATGGAAAAGCCAGTGTCATCAGTTGTTAAGGTAGAGATAGAAGATGAATCTCAGGGGTCCCACAACACCCTTGCTCGAATAAAGTGCCAGGAGAGGGACCAATAGGTCATGATCCTATTCCAAAAGCAGTGCTGGTAAATGAAGCAGAAGAAAGGAAATAATAAGCAAGGGGCAAAGAGTTGCCCTAAAGACGTTCAAACAAGGACCAGAAGCAAAGCAAAAGACAAACATGTTCATTCCACTAAAAAAGGGATTATAAGTAACCCTAGTCTAATAAATTTACATCTCCACTTAGGGTGATTATTCGAGAATGATATGTCTGCATGATTGCAAAATCCTACTAGGTTCGGCCAACACAGTGCGACTATTTACGAGTTGAGACTCGGTATGCTCTAGCTCCGAGTTTGATTTCTTCACTTCTTCAATTTGATTTTCGAGGGTGTCAAGAAAAGTTGCTTGCTCAGCCTTGAGAACAACCAGTTGTTCTTCTAGCTTATGGATTTCAGAAGTCACTACTTCGATCCTTGCTTTTGTCAGAGAGCCGTCATTCATCAATTTTTTTACCTGAGCAGAAGTGTTTGATTTTTTTCTCCTGGAAACATTTTACGCGATTAGCTTGTCGTTCAGCTCTCATATGTTGATCCCGGAGAGCCCTCAAGTTCTCAAAGGAAGAAAGAAATGAGTCATGCTGAGTTTTTGACAGTTGACCAGCTTTGAAAAGATCATTCATAACCTTTTCCAGGTCACAGAGAGCTTTAAGGCTGAATGATGCTGAGAAGTCTTTCCTTGCCCATTCTTGGAAAATTCGTTGCTGCTCAGGAAAGTCGGAAGGTAAAGGATGCTGTGAAGATTTTAGTCTTGTTTCAAGTTGCCCGAATTCTTTAAAAAGCTTGGGCAACTTAGCAGCTTTTGAAAAAGGAGAAGCAGGAGGGGGATTTTGTTCTCCAGTTTCCTCTAATGAAGTAATGCTTATTGGTGGGGCAGTTTTCAGCTCCCCGACCTTCTCAATTCCAGGATGGGCAATCCCGGCACTCCCAATAGTCAAATGTGGCTGCGAAGGCTTTGACTTACGAACTAAGCGAGGAGGAGAAGCTTCTTCCACAATTTGCTGCAAAGGCCAAAGAAGGCCAAATTAAGACAGAAAAACAGTTTGAAGCAAAGGGAGGTGTCGGGAAGAAGAAATATACCTGACTAAGCCTTGGAGCTTCACAAGGAAGGGTGTTAATTCCTGGTTGAGAAGAAGGTTCTCTACCAATGACAGGGGAAGAAAAAGCTGCACCTGAGCCTTCACCAATACTCTAGAAGTATCCAAAAATCACGGCAATTATTAGTAAGCAGATGGTAAGAGAATGACCGGAGGAAGATATCTCCTTACCTGAGTTCGACCCGGAGAAGATGAAGGAGGTTCATCAAGAGTAACTGTCGGGCAAGCAAAAACCTACAGAGTAGTTGCATCTGAAGTCACAGGAATCTTAGGAGCTACAGGTTCGTCACATGTTGCTACTGACGGGTGTTGAGTGTTATGTGGTGAAGAAGGCTGAAAAAAGAGGTAAACAGAAGTTAATATTGAAACAATGTATGGGAAATCAATGCAAGGATGGTTACTCACTAAATTACTGTCTTCATCCACGAAGTGCAACATTACTCCAGTAGATGGATCAAATCGAGAAGAAGGAGTTGCTTTTAGGACAGAAGGAGAAATCAAAGGAGAACCTTGACTATGCAAGGGGGTAGATACCCCAACCTGGATGAAGTTGAAAGAAGAACGAAGATCAGGCATTAGTTCCATAAATTATAAGAGTTACCTAAAGAAGGAAGGGAATGTACCTCCGAAGGATTAACCCGGGGGGGAGAAAGGCTGGTTTCTAGGCTAAGTGGTAAAGAGACCTCGGGCGGATGAAGTTTTTCCTTTCTAGCAGCCTGACTCAAGAAAACATGCACAGAGTTGTAAAGACAGGAGAGACTATGCAGACATAAAAAGTAAACTATACCTCAAGTTCTTTGAGGGTGATGTTTCGCAGGTCTTCAGGTTTTTTGTGCATTTCGGCTCCTAATGGTTCATCCTTAGAGGCGATGGTTGGTTTCTTTGATGCTTAAGGTCCTATGTTCAAGAAGAAACATGAGTAACTAAGTAGAAAAGAAAGGTGGCAATCTGATAGAAAAGAAGACAACTTACTTGAAGACTTTTATTTCTTTCTACCCGCTTCAGGAACCGGAGCAGGTGGGTCTGAAGACTTGAGAGTCTGGACGATTCTGGTTCTCTTACTCTTTCTGGTGGGAGTAGGAATTCATCGTTTAGACTTGGGAGGAGATGCAGGATCAGAATCAGAGGTCTCAATCACAACTGTTTTCCTTCGCTTAGATACTTGGAAGGTGGCTTCAGGCGCTTCTCTTTCAACTCTTGAATCTTCAGAAACATCCCCACCTTCCCCAGCTTCTCATCTTTTAGCCTCCGCCGCAACTCCATGAAGAACTGCTGCATCAGCCGAGTCATCCTCGGACTCCGAAGGTACTGATTCAACATCTACTTGGGCTGCAAGGATGAGCAAGGAAAAAGTTAAAAGGACTTCAGGGAAAAGGATATAGAATCAAGATAAGAAGAAGAAATACCTATCAGAAGAATCTGATTCTTCTCCTGGATCATCTCCTTCCAATTCTCAAGTTCGCCCGAACTGGGGTATGATTTTAGAGAAAGTTGACTGAAGAGGCGATTATGAGCCTCTTTCAAATCTCCTTCATATTTCCTAGCCCATTTGTCTTCCCACCAAGAAGAGAAGAGTGAGGTGCATTCAAAATTAAGGATCACGGACTTTCGGGCAGCTTGATTCATAACTTCAAGACTACGTCGGGCAGCTCGAAAGACCACCTCGGAGGGAGATGATAAACGAAAGGAAGTGCCATAATGAACGGAGTCAAAGAAAGGGATGGGAATGGCTTGCCTAAAGCTTAATTGCCTGCTACAAAAGTTAGGGTGATACACCTCCAACCCTCGATCATATCGATTGCCCCGAACTCCCCAGGCCATGTCTCTCGACTGAATGCAACTAATGAATTTTTCCCTGCAAAAGGGAGTGGCATCCTCCCCAGGAGCATCTTGAAAAGCCTGATCAGAGAACCAAAGATATCTCCTCAAGACTGATGCACCCCATTCTAGGTCTGATCGAGTCCTACAAACCTTGAAAAAATAGAAACAGGCAAAGGTGGAGTGATCAGTAGGAGCAGCTTCAGCTAAGATTCGGGCAGGAGCCACACCTTCTGGGAGTTCTAAATTAGCAGCCCGAAACTCTGGAAAGTACCATTGGAGCCAGGTTTGTATCATCTATATGGGTCCATTCAGGTTAGTTTCAAATGGTTCGCCTTGGGTCATTTCGAAGAGAAGATGGTAAAGATGGGAAAGAAGGAATGGACCTATTGCTACATCATCAAAGTTATGAAGAGCTTCCACCAGGGGGATCCATTCAACCTTCACTCCTTTAGATTTATTGGGGAAAACATGTTTGTTGAGCCAGTATAGGAGGAAATACATGTGCTCTTGATCCCTATCAGCATGAGGAGAACCTGCTCCAAAATTTTCTTTTACAAAAGGGATGAATCCCTTGAATGAGGTCCCGTAACTCTTGAAGGTTGCAAAGTTATATTCCAGGGAGAGGAAGGAAGCGGATGAACCTGAGCTTTCAGCAACTGATGGGAGAACCCAGTCTTGAGTAACATCTACTATCTTGCCCGATGGCCTTAACCTGAAGACCTGGGCCATATCAAGAATAGTTGGAAACATGGGACCCATGCGGAAATCAAAAGTGTTTGTGCTCGAATTCCAGAAAAGAAAAGAAGAGGCCAGCAGTTCGGGCTTAGGAATAATGGTGGTTTTTTAGAGCATTATCAACTCGTAAATACCATTATTCATCCATTTCTTCTTAAAAATTGGCTCTAGTTCGTCAATCCATTGAGTCCACGCTGGATCATTCATCAATGGAAAGCCTCGGTGATATGATGACCACTTGGATGAAGAAATGCCCGACTTAGCAGAAAAGGGGTTTGGGGAAAACCAGTTATCCTTAGGCATATTGTCCTCTATCACTGTGGGGACCTGAGAGATCCATGCGGGACCCAACGATTGTACCCCATGTACTTCAAAGAAAAGTTCAGAATACAAACCTGCCCGAGGGCGATGCAGGCCGTTGAGTAAACGACGCAAAGTAGCGATACCTTCACCAGACTCATAGGCACTTGATGAAATATGGACCCTGAAGCCATTTGATGAAATATGGAAAAGGGACGGCAACGAAGGCGATGAAGGTAGAAGATGTCGGGCAAGGGTCAGCGGAGAAATTGAAAGATTTAGAAAAGAAAAACGTCTCAAAGTTAGGAAATTTTCGATTGCAGAAGAAGAATGTAAGGGATTCGTGAGTGGCTAGAATAACTGTGGGAAGGCGGTGATTGCTGTTGAAAAACGTGTAAATCGCTAGAGAGAAGACGTAGATATTAATAGAGAGCTATTCAATCAATATTGGCGCCTGGAATTCCAGTCTGAATATTGATTGAAGGGGGCACTGTTTGGGTTAAAACTTAAATCTTGGGCTTAGAAGGGAGTTGGCCCAACGAAGAGGAGAAAAGCCCGAAGTCCAGCCCAAATCCAGAAGGCAGAAAAGGGCTTTCCCGACTAGGTGCATGTCATTTGCACCACTTGCTCACCTACCCAAGGGCCAAGTGGTATAGACCTGCCAGCTGATCAGCCCAAAAGTACTTTACAGTGGCAGTACAAGTAAATAGCTGATGAGTCACTACCCTTCAAGCTGTATTCGCACAAGGTTGCTACTACAGGAAGACAAGCCGAGTTGTCTATAAAAGAAAAAAGAGAAATCAGGAATAAAGACACTCAATCAAACAAACAAATACAAGCACAAACTCTGCTCAAACCAGATTTGCCTTCAAAACGAAGCTGTAGTCAGCCCAAGCCTTCATCCTTCTCGGGATGAACCTTTGTAATAGCTTTGCTACCTGGTCAAGAACCTACTGTAGTATCGATTTCTTTCTACAAACCCATCTCCCTACCCCTTTTTTGAAAGTTCTCAACCCCTTTGACAAACCACAAAGATAGGAAGTTACAAGACGATCAGCCTTGGCCGACAAGGTTAAACCTCCCGACCTTCTTTGTTTTTGTCTTTTCATTCATTAGCCTAACAATATGTTGTATACTACAAGTTGTATTCAAGTTATCTCTAGTAATATGGCTATTAAAAGACTCTCTCAGCGCTTAAATCTGAGTTGAATATGTCTTTATAGTTCAAACCGGATCTAAGTTCTAAGCCCTCGGGCATGTAAGATTTGATCATCCAAAAGTCCTTGGCCTCAAGGCATAAAAAAGAACCTTATGTGGACTTAACCCATCCATGACAAGCTTTGATAAACAAGAAGTCCGAAGTTACTTGGGGCGGAAGTAATCGATCTATCACCTAGTTTTATTTCTATTATATTATGATTACTATAGAACGTTGAGTATAGAATGAATTCTGATGGGAAGTCTCAAGGCCTACACCTAAGGCCCTACAAAGGCACCTATTTGGATTCATTCTGTCCTTCGGGCTAGAACGATGAGTATAGAATGAATTCTGATGGGAAGCTTCAAGGCCTACACCTAAGGCCCTATAAAGGCACCTATTTGGATTCATTCTGTCCTTCGGGTTCAGATAATTAGAAGTATAATGGTTATAAGATTTATATAACCAAGGAAACGAACCATATGTATATATTCAAATACTAAGTTAGTTATTAACGGGAAGCCTCAAGGCCTACACCTAAGGCTCCACAAAGGCACCTGTCATAACTAAAGTAGTATCTTGGGTATGTATACAATTAAAATTCAACAATCGTTCTACATCTGCCATGCTGAAGATGGTAGTGGCACGCCTGAGCACTTAAAAGTTAATCTTGATTGTGAGCCTCAAGGCCTACACCTAAGGCCCCACAAAGGCACCTTTCAAAGTTAACTCTGTCCTTCTCTTTCAGCCTTGCCCGACTAGGCTTTGATCGACAAGCCTGCCAGTAAACCAGAAGCCCGACATGAAGCATCAACCGGCGCCGACCTCTCGGGGAGCTGTGTGCTCGTCGGCCAGGGAACATCCCCGACGGAAATTCCTGCCACGAACACAAACGCACTCTGGTGTGGCGAGATAATAGTAGAGAACATCCCTTTGAGGCACTTAGCTAACACTTTAGCCGTTATCTTATACATTACACTGCATAAGCTAATTGGCTTTAATTGGGTCATATCTTGAGGTTCGTTCACTTTTAGTACAAGCATAACATGCGTAAAGCAAGCTTCACATAATAAATGATCTGAACTCAGGAATGATTGAACTACCTCTACCACATCTGTCCCCACAATATGCCAAAATTTATGATAGAAGAGTGGAGACATCCCGTCGGGTCCCGGAGACTTGGAATGATGCATTTGAAGCAAAGCCGACCTAATCCCCTCTTCCGTATATGTCAAACTTAAACTATTATTTTCAGAGTTGTAATAAGTATTTTTAGAAATAATAATAATAATAATAATTGTTTGGACCAGAAATTACATCTTCGGCCTGTACAATCAAGGCCGTTGAATGGGCGTAGCTCATAACCGTTGGATGAAAAGAAGTGAAGATAATTTTGTAATTATTGAAGGATAATATTGTGATTTTTATCATAATTATCTTTTAATAGTGATTTATCTTGTCTTTTTCTTATGAAAGATGGAAAATATATCTCAGGCTGGAAATAAGCGGCACGATTCGAATTGGTTTGAATGTGTGGTTTGGATCAATTTTGGTTGACGGATCTGCATGCATACGATGAGGTTGAGGGAAAAAATGGTGATATGCTTAGGAATTAATTCTACACATGGTGGCGATAAGATGGCAAAACAATTGTTGGGACACATGGTCTTCATGCATGCATAGGAAACTTGCGGATTGGGTGAATTCCAATAGGTAATTGGATAGACATCTGCAACGTGTAGGGCAAATAAGCATTTGAGAAAAGCAAGGTGATTGTTTTGAGAATTGAATTGCCGTGTGTGGCTTTCCAACTAATGTAGTGATGGGATAAAAGATAAAGTCAAAGGTTGGAATAAACTAGATTAGCATACAGAAGTCCCATTTGCCGTCCAGATCCGTATGGTGTCGTCATTTCGTGTCTCAGAATATTCCATTACTAGGTCTCCAGATGCAATTGAAACGTTCTGCTTATCATCCAAGCCACAGTAAATACGTACATCAATCCTATAAATACAGAGGAAGTGCAACATTCAAAAGGACCCCCAATTTAACACACAACTGCCCTGTGCAAACTCTCTCAACAACTTGAGATTTTTTATTTTCCATTTTCGCTGACACATCTTCCGTTGGCATCAACAGCACTGTGAAAGCAACCGGTGATATCTTAAGTCGGCATAGATAGCTTTATCACCGTAGAATTAGCCGATCTCGCAGTATCTTCCGTTGGCATCAACAACACTGCGACGAGGACGGTTGGTTACCTATCCAAGTCTCGGTCGAGAAGGATTTCCGAATCCTTATTGGTCGAGGCCATCTCATTAGCCTTCTCGGCGAAGTGAGGTGTTACAAGTTATTACATTCGGCACATTGAAAGCCGAATTTGATATTGAACTTTGTAAGAATAGTAGCCTTGTCTTCAGGTTCGAGAACCCAAGAGGCCGAGACGTGTTCCTTCCTCGGCCGCAATCGCAAGACGTAGAAGTCAGCCGCGCACCCAACACAACATCAACAAATTTACTCCTCGGCCGAGCTCGGCCAACGAGTTGGCACGCCCCGCACACAACCGAAGGACGTAGTTAGCTCATAGATTACTTGGTCTGCGCTCCACGTAGGCTTGGTAGTTTTTAGGATCAACAATAATAATAATAATGATGATGATGATGATGATAAAAATGTTTAGGAATGTGATCATGTAAATCCTATCATATCTAAGATATCCTTATGGGATTCTACCATATCTCTTATACTAGATATTATCCTATTAGAGTTGTCATCCTATTAGGGTAAGGAATTTACCTTCCCTACTACTATAAATAAAGGCACAATAGGGTGAGATAACATACATCTCACAATTACACATCTCTCTTCTCTCTCTGTTGCTGCCACACCCCATTTCTCTGTCCTTTATAATGATTCAGTAAATTAGGCCTACAACACATTATCAGCACGCTCTTGACATTGCGCTAAAAAGAGTTTATTCTTCAGTCATGAGAGTATTACGTTTTAATCATCCTTTTTATGATTAATTTATTATTTTATTGAATTCATCTACATGCTATTCATTAAATTTAATTTTTCTTTGTTGAACGTGATGCAATGCATTGGAGATGCAATTCCAGCTTTCAGAGAAGGATCTTCTACAAATTCAAAGGCCCTATTGTTTTCTGCCAATCAGGTTCTTTTAAAATAAATTAAGATAATTGAAATGTCCATGAAGCATGAAAATATTCCTCCTGAAGCATGAATCCCCTACATTTATATTTTCCTTTTGATATATATATATATATATATATATATTGTATATGTTCATATATTTTTCAATATGTATACGTTTATGCATTACGCAATTATAAATCGGTATGTGGAATTTGTGAGCCAAAGAATCGAAAGAAAATAGAAGTAATTTTGGGTTTTTCCAAACCCTAGAATTCGAAAAAGAAAATAGAAAAAAAAATCTGGGAATTGTGTCGAAGCCTTGGTTGGCTTGCAGCCAAGCCGCGTTGAGCCACACCTAGAACGACATTGTTTCAATGTTTAGTGAAAACAGCAGCCCTCTTGGCAAACCAGGCCGAACGCCTGGGTTCTTCACGATTGGGCCTGCAGTCTCAATCTATGCCCGCCTCATCAGAACCCAACCTTGCTAGTCTTCTGCCTCCAGCCAACACTCAAGCCTCCAGCAGCTGACTGGGCTTGTTCCCCTAATTTTTCCCTCGACCTGTGTTACAGCAGCATGCCTACTGCTACAGATTTATTTTTTTCCCGGCCCCGCTCTCTTTTATCTCTATAGCTTGCAGTTGCATCACTGGACCTTTGTGACTTGGCCCAATCGCTGCTTTCTCACTGCAACAGCTGTTGTTGGGCTTACAGATCCAGCAGCCCGCACCAGTCTGACTTACAGCAAGCAACCTGATGTTGCTGGGTTGTTCTTGTTCTCGGCCTAAAGCCATTTTTGGCTTCTTTTTTTCAACCCGCACCCATTTATTTTTTTGGTGCCTAATTTCATGGCTTTAACCTATTTTAAAGTCTTTGCTTTTGCATGTCATGCAACCATCTAGCCCAATATATGGCCTAAAACTTTGCATTATTTTTCTTTTACAATCGACCCCGAATGGTCTCGATTTATTGAATTAATTATTAGTGACCAGCAGTCCATTAATTTGACAAGATATACAAAATTATTTGCCTGAAGCCCACTTTTGGACATTAACAGTTCAATATTTTATTTCTTTTCTTTGAATTGATGACTCCCTTTCATAGTCCCAAAACACTCACAATTGAGTTCCTAAAGCAATTTTGTATATTATATTCTATTTTCTTACAGGTACCTCCGTTTATGAACTGGAAGTTCATAACTAAATTTGAACCTATAGTTTCGACTTTAGTGCCTATAAAACCCGAAATTTTCATAAAACAATACAACAATGAAAACCCGACGTTTTTCATGTACACCATGTCTTAGAACTTGAAATGTTCGAACTTTGATGCTTATGGATATCATATTTCAATAGCACTAATCATAATCTTGTTCTTTCCATTCAATGGATTGTCAAACCGTCACAAGTTCGATTTCCCTGATTTGGACGTTTCTAACAGAAACCACTTTATGTGGGTACAAGACTTGAATCTTCACTTGACTATCAAGAAGTTGAGAAACCATTGAAGCCAACAATGCCATGGAATAGCCGAATAAGCCTTTGCCATAATCTTCACTTGAAGATTTATGCCTGAAGCATTACAAACGGAAATACCTTCCAAACGAGGATTCCATGCTTTTTGGCTCGCTCTTATGGACCGTTTAATCATGATAAATTTTTCCTGAAGCACACCATGATTACGTCGATGAATGAGTACGATTATGAAGTTTATAAATCTGATCAAATTTTGACTGGAGAACACTTATCATCCTTCCATGTTTCTAACTCATTCCTGAAGTAATAGTGTAGAAAGCAGAAGTTTACCAAATTCTCGGATCTTATTACTACCATAAATGTGAGAGACCAGTATAGACTCAACTTCGGCTGTAGTCTACCGAATGGTGATACCCAGTTTCGGTTGGGGCCCACTGAAATGTATGCTCTGCTTCGGCAAAAGCTTACCGAACAAACCTCTCCAGCTTCGGTTGGAACCTTTCAAACCCAAGTTTGGGCTTGTCTATCTCATAATCCAATTTCAAGTTTTTTTTAGTTATGGATGATCTTATCGATATTGTCTTCGAATATGAGTTAATTGCCCGAATTCAATTAAACACGTGGGAGAGTTGTCTGGATGAATGCAATACTATGCACACTAACTTTATACCTAAATCACATCTCTAGCAACGACTTCAGATCTATCCAACATGATTAAGAGCATTGGCACACTCCTTGTTGTATGAATGGTACTAAATTACCATTTAAGAGACATTATATTCTCCCTGTTCCGAAAGAACATCGTTGAGTCTTTAAGGATATTCGAGAGAACAATGATCAACAATGAAACCACTGAAGAAAATAGAGTGGAATATCTTTGCGCCACCTCAAAAATACAAAGCCTGAATCTATATTTTGGGGCCAAGGGGTTGCCTCCTAGCTGGGATGCGCCACATGTGGCCGGCCTAGAGCCGGGTGATTGAGCACTTTGCTTTCTTTGGCACGACCATTTAGGACACTTAGGTCAAACAATGATGCTGTGACGCATGTTCTTACCCGAAGTAAGGATATTATGCTTACAAGCACACTTTGCCAAGCTCGCTTGTTTAGCAAATTTGATCTTTTATATCATCCCTCATAAAGATACGAAATCACCTTCTTTTCACAGTGGATTCAAGGAAATATATATAGACCAATCCAACCAAAATGCGGACCATATAAATACTTATGGTTTTGGTTGATGTATTGACAAAATGGTCACATGTTTGTCCACACACATTGTTGCTTAACCTCTTGGCTAATTCTAAGGGTTCACCACCCTAATTATCCCATAAAGTCTAAAAGACTGGATAATGCCAGAGAGTTCATATCAAAGATGCTTAGATAAGTACTGCATTTCTTTTGGGTTTATAATTGGACATCGAATTCCCATGTTCACCCTAAAATAGCCTCGCAGAGCAATTATAGAAGCGCAATTTAAATGATCAGCTGAACCTTGGTGAACACACCAATCTTTCTACTTTTGCCTAGGGCTATGCAACCTTTACGCAGCTATAATGGTCCGCTTTAAGGCCCATTAACACCCAACCATTTCTAGTGTTACAATTAGTTACTGGGTACAAACCTAACGTTTCATACTTACGCATTTAGGTGTGCATTCCATGTGCCAAGTTGTTCTGCCGCAACATACCAATATGGGTCCTCAAAGAAAGATATGAATACTTGTCGATCATGATTCTCATTCGCACTAGCTCTTTAGAGCCCTTGCAAGCGATCATTTTACTGTTCATCTTGTGGATTGTTACTTCAATAAGACAATCTTCCCACTATTAAGGGAGATAAGAGCATCAATGTTCTTGTACAAAGGCGTGAATTTGCATGGATGTTGTCCACAATGTCTCATCTCGATCACCATGCCCATAAGTGTGATATAGGCAAGTTCGATGTAATCTAGCTTTCAGAATGTTGCTCCAGACGTATTCCTCTAATCTCACTAAAGTGATGAGACCATATACATGCTGCAAATAGACCTGCAAGGATAGATGTACTTAACGAACGTCGAGTCAACATCCTTGAAAGATGTGCTGCCCCTGAAGGATGTGCCACCCCTAACCCCTAAAGGACGGTTTGGCTGCACCTGTTGGACGGTCTAGTACATTAGCAGATAGCCAAATAATCTGTCTTAACCTGAAGCATGACAGATCACTCGGTTCATAGGATTCACTTACCTAGAAGAGTAAGGTCATATCACGAAATGAATCCATGCTCGATCGCTCTCTCAATCATTTTCACCTTATGAGATTAATCCGGATTACTCCCGAGACTTGAAATTCTTGGTCTAGTATACTAGTTTGGATAAGATAATGGAATTGGAATGATCTATTAGTAAAGATACATCACCGCCCCTACACGCGACCGCTGAAGGTACTACGGATTTACGCTAATCCTAATACATCCCGAGCAGATTCGACCCCCTGGTCTTTGGAATGATGTTTACCTTGTTTGTTATGTTGTCACTGATTACGTATCAAACCCGCATAAGTCACATCCCTACACGATTATGTTTTTACTGTTAGGGATATCATAATATCTTGGAGGTTCACGATATGACCTTAGTTGCAAAATCTTTGAATCATTCCAAGACTCACCTGACTTCACTATGCCACATGTGAGACATGGTTGAGAGCTCTTATTGAGCATATTCAAAGTACATGCTGTTTTCATTCATCGTTGATTCCTGATGACGATCCATGAAGACTATGCCACATGTATCCACCCGACCAAGACAAGATACATCAACAAAGTCAACTCCAAGACATATTGCGCCTACATCATATCAGTAAAGCATTAGGATATTGAAGTCATGCAAGCTGATCCTAGACAACCTTGCCAACCTCTACACGACGTCACTACCGAAGTCAACCTTCCAGAACCTTGTCTGAGGAATTGGTGTGCCTAATTATTCATACACAATGTTTGTAGTTCTCATTTCACAGTTTTGTCATACTCAGGGGGAGTATCCATAAGTATACTCACTTGATCTTAATGTACTCTTTTTCCTTACAATTAGGAGCAATTTTCCCACTGGGTTTTTTTACGTAACTAGGTTTTGAGGAGGCACCCATCCTGAAGCTGGTCATACCCTTGTGAGCTATTCTACTTGCATCTAGAAGATGTTTAGTTTTGACTTAATGCAACTTCTCACTTTTCTCCTTACTCTATAGGTTTTTCTCCCACATTGGGTTTTACCATAGCAAGGTTTTGTAAGCTTTCCTTTTTATGCATTCTTTCGTTGATTTGAGACTCTCATTCACTCATTGTGCCGACGACTTCATCAGCTATTTTTACTTTATTGCTGAAGACCTGATGCACCATTTACTTGAGTATTTACATGCTCAAGGGGGAGTGTTGTAGTCCTATTAGATTAGGAATGTTATCGTGTAAATCCTATCATATCTAGGATATCCTTATGGGATTCTACCATATCTCTAAGACTAGATATTATCCTATTAGAGTTATAATCCTTTGGGGTATATTGGGGTAAGGAATTCACCTTCCCTACTACTATAAATAAAGGCACAATGGGGTGAACTAACACACACCTCACAATTACACATCTCTCTCCTCTCTTTGTTGCCGCTGCACACTCTCTCTTTGTCCTTTATAATGATTTATAAATGAAGCACCACGAGAAAATGGAAGACATCGCCAACCACCATTGGTTAACACCACCTCATCTAAATGGGAATGAACAAAGCTTCCCATTTGGGGTTTAAGATCACTTGTCCATCTATATGGCACTGAACCCCACAGGTAAAGACAAGTAGGATGGTGAAACGATGCATTATGTGGGTAAATCCCATATGGATCAGGATTGCTTTTAGCATAATGTCTAGAAAAGTATGGAAGCAGGTTGCTGCCTTGGGAAAGGAATGAGGAGCTCCATTGTGCATGTGGGATCCAAAAGGATCGCCATATCTAGGATAGTTCTTTGAATTATGCCCGGAAGAGTGTGGAGTGTATGTATAAAATGTGGAGTTTATGTTGAGAGCGTAGGGTGTGAGGATATTATGGGAAAGTATGCGGGTTATATTCAACAATATGTGGTGTATATGAAGATAAATTTTAATTAAAAAAGAAAGTGTGTGGTGTATTAAGTATGTGAGGTATATTCAACAATATGTGGAATGTCAATAGAACAACCCTTTATTAATCAATAAAAATAGATTTAGTGTTGCTGTCTAATTAGGTACCAATCACCTTTACTGTTAATCTACATCAAGCCACATAAGAATTGACATTTTTGTTGGAAAATAATAATGTTGTTTTTTTCTTTACTGTTATTGGTGATGTGACATTTTTTACTACATCATTTCTTTTGTTTACTACCAATATCTAGCAATGGCACACTCGCTCACATGATTGCTTTCAAGTCTTGTATTGGCACCGAAGGTAAAAAAACACTCAGGACAAACAATTTATTGAAGTGACCTAGACCAACCAGACAGTAAGAATATTCTGACGATGTAGGTCATAGTTAATTATGAAGGGCATTTATAATTCCTCCTATTAGTTCCATCTAATAATTACTTTAGTCTAAAGAAAGGTTGGAAATGGCACCGTTGAAATGAACAGTGTTTCATTCTGATATTTCTGTTGGTTTTGGGTCTGCAGCCTGGCCCTTAGCCAGGCTTAAATGCTTTGGTTTTGGCTGGGAAGCTCGGCCCTCAGTAAGGCCCAGATTATTTAATTACATTTTTTCCCATCTAAGATTACAATCCTAAGGTGGGGATGGTCTATTACGAAGGGCAATTGTGTCCTCTCCATTTTGGGTGAGATGAGGGTCACCGGGTATGTATCATTTTTTGTAGTTCAATTAGGGTTTTGAGAAGGGTCTGCGAGAAAGAGAGATAGAGAGAAGGAGAGAGACACAGAGACAGAGACAGAGACAGAGATGGCGATGGAAGGAGAGCAAGGGGAGGGGTAAGGGTATCGACACTGTTTCTTAGTATGTTAGGTCCAGTTTTGGGGGATTTGTGATTTTATAAAGAGAGATGGATAGGGAGATTGAAATTGACAGAGGGAGGAGAAAGGTTGATGCGTAGGGTCAGTGAGGTGAGTGACAGAGGAAATTTGATCTTCTATATCATCCATCACAAAGATACGAAATCAACTTCTTTTCACAGTGGATTCAAGGAAATATTTATGGACTAATCCAACCAAAATGTGGACCATATAAATAATTATGGTTTTGGTTGATGTATTGACAAAATGGTCACATGTTTGTCCACACACATTGTTGCTTAACCTCTTGGCTAATTTTAAGGGTTGACCACCCTAATTATCTCATAAGGTCTAAAAGACTGGATATTGCTGGAGAGTTCATATCAAAGATGCTTAGATAAGTACTACATTTCTTTTGGGTTTATAATTGGACATCGAATTCCCATGTTAACCCTAAAACAGCCTCGTAAAGCAATCATAGAAGTGCAATTTAAATGATCAGCTGAACCTTGGTGAACACACCAATCTGTCAAATTTTGCCTAGGCTATGCAACCTTTACGCATCTATAATGGTCCGCCTTAAGGCTCATTGACACCCAACCATTTCTAGTGTTACAGTTAGTTACTGGGTACAAACCTAACGTTTCATACTTACGCATTTAGGTGTGCATTCCATGTGCCAAGTTGTTTTGCCGCAACATACCAATATGGGTCCTCAAAGAAAGATATGAATATTTGTCAATCATGATTCTCATTCGCACTAGCTTTTTAGAGCCCTTGCAAGCGGTCTCTTTACTGCTCATCTTGTGGATTATCATTTCAATAAGATAGTCTTCCCGCCATTAGGGGAGATAAGAGCATCATTGTTCTTGTAGAATGATGTGAATTTGCATGGATGTTGTCCACTATGTCTCATCTCGATCGCCATACCCATAGGTGTGATATAGGCAAGTGTGATGTATTCTAGCTTTCAAAATGTTGCTCTAGACGTATTCCTCTAATCTCACTAAAGTGACGAGACCATATACATGTTGCAAATAGACCTGCAAGGACAAACGTACTTAACAGACATCGAGTCAACATCCCTGAAAGATGTGCTGCCCCTGAAGGATGTGTCACCCCTAAAGGACGGTTTGGCTGCACCTGTTGGACGGTCTAGTACATTAGCTGATAGCCAATTAATCTGTCTTGACCTGAAGCATGATAGATCACTCGGTTCATAGGATTCACTTACCTAGAAGAGTAGGGTGATGTCACGAAATGAATCCATGCTCGATCGCTGTCTCAATCATTTTCACTTTATGAGATTAATCCGGATTACTCCCGAGACTTAAAGTTCTTGGTCCAGTATACTAGTTTGGATGAGATAATGGAATTGGAATGAGATTATCATCAATGATGTTTTCACTTATATGGTAGCTACCTACGTAAATGAAAAGCGACGATATTGAAACGTATTTTGTTGATTAATGACAACGCATAACTGATTGGATATCCAAAATTAGAATCCAGATTAAATTCCTTACCAAAGTGTTCTTGGACTTATCATTCCTACATTGCCCAAGGTAACCCTATTGTGTTACAAGTGGGAAATGAAGCGAATGAGATGAATGAAATAATGTGATATGATGCACGCCTCACGGCAAAGTTTCTCTCAAACGCCCTAGGATTGATAACAGTATTATTGAATGTGGTTAATGTTTCTCCATACGGATACTGATACGGAGATTGACATGTAAGTTCAAGAAGAATTGCATTGACTAGTTCAAATAGTTCCAAACCACGGAACACCCTCTTAACTCTTTTGAGGCGTTCACTTACAGATTGAAGCAATTTGACGGATGTCGTATACCTGTCAAAGTGATTATTTGATTAGGTAGGGATATGAATTATGCCTTTGCGTGTTAAACTATGAAGTCATATTAAGAATGCTAGAGTTACAGTTTATATCGTAGACTTGAATCTCATTAAGTATCCGGAAGAGCTTGAGAAAACTGCCTCACACCTAAAGACAGAATTTGAGATGAAGGATCTTGGGAAAACTCGTTTATACCTTGACCTGAAGCTTAAGTGTTGTTATGACGGTACTTTGGTATACCAGTCGAATTACACCCCAAATGTGTTTCCTTTGAGTATACCTATGATCTTCCATACGCTATATGCAAATGAGACCCTTGAAGAGGTTATGGAATCTAAAGTTCCATATCTGAGTTCAACTTTGCGCTTTGTTGTACTTAGCTCATTGCGTTAGCCAAGACATATCCTTTGCTGTTGATTTATTAGTAAAGATGCATCACCGTGCCTACATGCGACCGCTGAAGGTACTACGGATTTGGGCTAATCCCAATACATCTCGAGCGGATCCGACCCCTTGGTCCTTGGAATGATGTTTGCCTTGTTTGTTATGTTGTAGCTGATTACGTATCAAACTAACACAAATCACATCCCCAAATGGTTATGTTTTTACTGTTAGGGATATCATAATATCTTGGAGGTTCATGATATGACCTTAGTTGCAAAATCTTTGAATCATCCCAAAACTCACCTGACTTCAATATGCCACACGTGAGACATTGTTGAAATCTCTTGTTGAGCATATTCGAAGTACCTATTGTTTTCATCCATCGTTGAGTCCCGATGACTGATAGGAGCATATTTATGCAACTTAGTTGGCTTGTTCTTGTGCATTTATGTCGTGTTTCCTTAGTTATTTTAATGTTTAAAGTCATTTTCGTGTGTTTTCAGACTCTAAGTACAAAGTATGCAAGAAGATGCATTTTGGAGGCCTTTGGAGCATGTTTCGGGCTTGGAATGGATAGCAAATGCATGGGCCAAGTGGATGGACGAATTTGAGAACTAAAGAGGCCAAGAATATGAAGAATTATGGTCCAAAAGATGAAGAAAACAGCCCAAAAATCTGTCACCCCAACTTGCATTCCTTGCCATGCAAACCACATAGAATTCCCTTTGGATTCCATGCCATGCTTGATCATTCTTGTCCCCTAAATAATTTCTAATTTCATGCTTCAATTCATTTAATTATTACACTCAATTGCTTGATACCTCTTGTTCCCTTCACTCATTAGATTTTAGACAACATTTACATCCATTACATGCACCAATTGATGCTCCATCATTCACATTTGGAATCCCATGCCTTGTGTACCACATGTTGCTGCACCTTTGACCCATTTATTGACACATTTTCACCTCCCTTTCCATCTCTATGCAATGTACACAATCATTCATGCTCCCTAGCTTCAAGACCACTCCATTTTACCCTTCACACTTTGCATCATCACTTCATTTTCACCCTTGGACCATTGCACACCACACACACAAATTGCCATGCATTTCATCCTTAACCTAACATGATTTTCTAAGGTTTTTGGGGCCTATAAATACATGTTTACACCCCTTGGCCAGAGGACAATCCCCCCATATTCATCATTTTATCACAGAAATTCGTCCATACACACCCTAGGAAGCAAAACACCCCAAAAACACCATTCTAGTGCCTAGAAAACATAACAACCACTCCACCTTCTTCCACCCTCTTTGCCTAGTTCTCCACCACCTTCCAACCATCAAACACTCTTCCACACTCACCCTAAACCCCTCCATATCATTCCCCATCCATTCTACACCATAAATCCACCCAAAAATCTGTCCACAAGCTTCATGCCGCAACAAGGAGGAAGGGATATCCATTGATGCACTTGCTTTCCAAGTTGGAGCATTTTAGGTGTTTTCTTTCCTTTGATTTTAATGTCTAAATTTATGTATCTTTGTATTGTGAGTATGAGGAACTAAACCCCCCTTAGTTGGGGGGTGATTCGAAACCATGTACATGCTTGCAATATGATTTGATTACATTCAGTTGTTATTTCATAAGTTGCGGATTCAATTCGTTCATCTACTTGATTGATAACTTATTTGTGTATGTTGATTGAGAGTGCACGCTTAGTTTTCATGCATGAATATGATGCTAGATTATGAGGGAGTTTCACCTAATAGTTACAATCTTATAATCACAAGTAGTGAAGGTCGCTTGAAAACGATCGCGTTGAATGAATTCTTGGCACTAGTTTCATGCTCATCATAGTAACGAATGCCTCGTCAACACTTATAGTTCTCATTGTGCTTCATGATTCTTGATTGTATCTTTATTGTGCTCATCACGTAAGGAACCTTTGAGGAATGCTTTGAATTGTTGTATGCGTTTTTCCATCCAATTCATTAACTTAAGGAGAACTTGAAGGTTAATTTAAGCGTATCTAATTAACTTGGGGTGTTGAGTTTCATAATTTATTGAAAGAACAACTGAAAATCATTTTGTTTGCAAGTGTGTCATGTGTGGAGAAGAACCTCCTAACTAGCCTTTTATCCATCCTTTTCATCCAAAAACGTTTTACAATCTGTTTTGTTTTAAAGTTTCTGTTTTGTTTTCAATTTTCGTCCAAAACAAATCCCCCTTTATTTTGAAGTCTTAGATTAGTTAGAAAGTGTTTTGATTTGTGTTTCTAAGTGTTTTGATTCAAGTTTTCATCCAACTTCGTCCAAGTTCTTGTTAGGTTCTCAAAACTGCCCAGAAAGTGGTTTTTAGGCAGTTTTGAGTCATTAGGTTGCTGTTTTGAGTTTTATGTTTGTTTAAGTATTTTAAAGTATAGTTTTGCATTCTTTGAGTCTAGTTTAGTGTTTTAAATTTTGTTTTTATGTTTTTAAGTCAGTTTTCAAGTGTTTAGCAATCCCTCCTAATCCCCGGCCTAGAACGATCCCTACTTACATACTTTACTACATTTGATAAAAAGAGGGTTTAATTTTGTGTGTTAACTTATTTTTCACATCAAATTTTGGCGCCGTTGCCGGGGATTAGCAACTTTGCTAATCTCTTGGATTGTTTTCTTTTGAATTATTGTATTTTGTTTAAGTTTCTGTTTAAGTTGCTGATTTGTTTTGTTTTCTTTGTTTTTAGGTACTAGTTTATGACCCGTAGCTCACAACCTGTTCGTGAGCATATCTCCGACTTTGACGGTGATTTTGAGAGGACTTTGAGAAGGAAAAAGAAATTGCAAGAGTCTAATCCTCCTAGTCCCGAGCCTGAATTAGAAGAGCAAGAAGTTGAGGTTGAAGAGAAGGCCACGGCACAAGTGGGTGGAGAAGAGCAAGGTATAGCCATGGACAACCGTACACTCAAGGAGCTTGCCGCCTCGGGTTTGGATAATGCCGCACCATTGTGTATCCAATATCCCATGGCTGCTCAAGGTAAAACTGAAGAGTTCGAGTTAAAGTCAAGTTTGCTCCACCACATTCCAAAGTTCCATGGGCTTTCCATGGAGGATCCGAACAAACATTTGAAGGAATTTGAAGTGGTGTGCTCAAGTATGACTCCGGTTACCGTTGACGGAAGTATTTTAAAGATGAAGGCTTTTCCATTCTCTTTAATGGGCAAAGCCAAGGATTGGTTATACGAGTTGGCTCCCGGTACAGTTACATCTTGGGAGAGTATGAAGAGGGCGTTTCTGGAGAAGTTTTTCCCAACTTCTCGCATCATTCTTCTTCGTAAAAAAATAAGTGGAATTCAGCAAAGCCAAGGTGAATCTTTTCCATCTTATTATGAACGATTTAAATCACTTGTTGCTTCTTGTCCACAACATCAGATGAAGGAGGAGTTACTTCTTCAATACTTTTACGAAGGTCTTTTACCACTTGAACAGCAAATGTTGGATGCTTCCGCGGGAGGAGCTCTAGTGGATAAGACACCTAGGGATGCCAAAACTCTCATTGCGAATCGAGCACTCAATGCACAACAATATGAAGGTGTTGGGCAAAGAGACACCCCACGGCCACATCATGTCAATGAGGTAAGTTCTATTTCTGAGTTACAATCCCAAATGGCTAACCTTACGTCTATGTTATCGCAGTTGGTTGAAGGCCCCAAAACGCAAGGAACTACAATCTGTGGTGTATGCTCCATTCAAGGACACCAATCTGATCAATGCCCTCAATTAATTGAGAATGGAGGATGGGAATCGGCCAATGCTGTGGGTTATGGGAATCAAAACCAACCAAGGAATGATCCTTTCTCCAATACATACAACCCGGGATGGCGTGACCACCCCAATTTCAGATGGAGATATGCACCACAATATGGCCAACAAAGTGGATTCCGACAACCCCCGGGTTTCTTTCCAAGGCCAATGGAACCACAACCACCTCCTCAGGCACAATCTTCCCAAACTAACCCAGGTACGTCTATGAATGATGATAAAACATATCAGTTACTAACCACCATGGCGCAGGGAATGCAGAACCAAGCAAAGGAGGTTAATGAGCTGAAGAAGCAAATGGGCCAAATGGCCGAATTTTTGGGGCAATTCCGTGAAAATGGTAAGTTACCAAGCACTACGGTGGTCAATCCAAAGGGTGGCTTCGAATCTGCAAAGGCTATCACATTACAAAGTGGAAAAGAGGTGAGAAACAAGGAAGATGAGAAGATACAACTCGAAGAAGATGAGAACACCTACCCCACGGCAAGGGTACCATCACCCATGCCGCAGCCATCTAAGACATCCCATCCGTCCACCTCAGGTAAGAATGTTCCAAATGTTGTGATTTCGAACACTAATTTGCCCAATGTCCCCTTTCCTAGCAGATTTTTGCAATCAAAGAACGAAGAGGAGGAAAAAGATGTTCTAGAGACATTTAGAAAGGTGCATGTCAACATTCCCCTCCTTGATGCCATAAAGCAAATCCCGAAGTATGCCAAGTGTTTAAAGAAGCTTTGTACAACAAAGAAACGTGTCCGGGAGAAAGAGGTGGTACATGTAAGTGAGAATGTCTCCACCATCTTGCAACATAAACTACCCCCCAAATGCAAAGATCCGGGGAGTTTTACAATTCCGTGTGTCATTGGTAATACCCGTTTCAAATCTGCCATGCTTGATTTAGGTGCTTCTATAAATGTTATGCCATATTCCATTTATGCATCTATGAACTTAAGAGCATTGAAAAATGATGGTGTAATCATACAATTGGCCGATAATCTAACGCTTATCCAAAGGGAGTTTTGGAAGACGTTTTAGTGCAGGTTGATCATTTAATCTTCCCGGCAGATTTCTATGTCCTCGAAATGGATGAATCGGACCATGCCCCTTCATTGCCCATCCTCCTTGGAAGGCCATTCATGAAAACGGCTCAAACGAAGATTGATGTGGCCAAAGGATTAGTCACTATGGCATTTGTTGGTGACATGATTAGTTTCAAAATTTCTGAATCCATTGAGACTCCTAATGTTGTTCATTCTTGTTGTGCCATTGATAAAATTGAAAAGATAGGACTGGACCGTTCAGCACCAGGCACAAAGGATGCATCAAGAACCATGCAAGACGAGGGAATTGGAGTGGCGCACAATGACCATACGGCCACTGCTCTCAAAATGCTCAAATTGGCCGAACGCACCATGGGGAAGAATGTTCACATTGCTGCCATTTCATCACAACACATAGGTAAGCCACCTAATCCAAATCCAATTTCCATTAAAGTTGATAGGTGGTTCCCTTCTTTGGTGCAGGTACCCAAGAAAATCCCCGATGGTGGGCGTATGAACATGAACCTTAGGCAACACAACGCACCCATCAACAAACATCACTATCCATTTCCGTTCAAGGATGTAATCTATGAGAACTTTGTTGAGCATGTTGTGGAGGACATTCCCTTGCATGCCGTGGGCTCCAGTGGGGAGTAATTGTGTTCATCGTCCGGCTGGAAGACGTTAAAGCAAGCGCTTTAAGGGAGGCAACCCATTTATTCTGCTTGATTGTCAATTTTATTACTTGTTTAATTATTTTTGGTTGTGACTTTCTATTTTGAAACATTAACAAATATGCAAAGGATTTTAACATTAAACTTCGTGGAAATGAACAGCAAACTGGGAAATAAAGAAACATAGCATAATACAAGAGGGAGCCTTCACAAAGGCTGCTTGGGAGAGGTCGTAGTAGTCGGCGGAGTTGCAGTAGTCGGCGGAGTCTCAGCAGTCGGTGGGGCCACGGAAGGAGGAGGTATCGGAGGTTGATCAGTTGGAGCTTCACTACGCGGTGCCGCCCCAGAAGACGAAGGCAGATGCTGTTGGAACAAACCCACAAACCTCCGGTGATCAAGTAAAATCTGACCATCAGTTTCCTGCAGCTGGTCAATTTTCCTCTTCATGTTTGTGGCATAACTGTGTGCAAGCTTGTGCAATTGTTTATTTTCATGCTTGAGTCCTCTAATCTCCTCTTTGAGACTCTGTATTTCAGCCACCAACGATTCAACGTGACGGGTTCGAGCAAATAGGCGTTGGGCCATGTTGGACACAGAACCCGCACACTGCACGCTAAGAGCCAGAGACTCCTTAACCGCCAATTCATCAGACCGTCTAGCGAGCAGTCTGTTATCTCTGGGGGTGACAAGGTTCCGGGCCACCACCACAGCAGTCATGTTATTTTTCATCACCGAATCCCCAACGGTGAGAGGACCAGTAGGGGATATGAAGGAAGGGCGCCATATGTTGTCTGGAGAAGGCGGGGCTGCACCTTCACCAAGGTTCAAATCAAAACGACAATCAGAAGGGCCAGACATTTTTCAGAGGTTTTGGAGAAAGAAGAGATTGGACAAATTAAGATTTCGGAAGTGCAAGAAGGGAGTGTTTACAGGAGGGAGCTCAAGTGTGTTGTGGAACAAAATTAATGCCTCTATAAAAAGAAGAAATCAAAGAGGCACTCCTCAGAAATCGAAGAAGCGACCTCTCGCAAATCGAAGAGTCGAGGCTCCTTTCTCAAAAGCCGGATTCTTTTCTCAAAAGAGGCGTTTCATTTCTCAAAAAAATAGGCTTGCTCAGAAACCACGAGCCGAACCCCGGATTTCAAAAGATCAATTTGTCCAGACGTGTCGTCACTCGTCACATGCAACTTGCAGCTTTGCGAAAATTACGGGCAGCTTTGTCAGAAAGCGCGTAATTTGTACTATTCATCCATCCACCGGCTGCCGACAATGAGTGAGAGAATAGTTCCGGTTGTGAAGAAAAGCCCTATAAGTATCTACCTTCGCCTTCCACAGCAAAGGCACACCCTCTCAGCACTTCTTCATCTCTCTGAAATGGCTTTCCAACAAACCCTCTCGAGTCACTCTGTATTTCTCATCCCCTGGGATACCCCTGCAAACAACCCATCCAGAGCACAAGTATTTCATATCATAAAGGTTAAGAGCATGAGTATCTCATATCATGCTTTCTCCCTGTCCTTTCTCCAGCCAGCACCTACTCTCGAGTACTCATCATCTTATGTTTCCGCTTCGTCTCTCACGTATAAGGGAAGTGAAGATGATACCTCGAAGCATGTGGAGACAACGTGCTGATTCATCATCAACTACGGACAAGGAGAAAGAAAGCAAGAGGTGGGCACTTGGAAAGATTGAAGAAAGAAACAGACCAACACCTCTCCCTCGTGCCTGCCCGTCGTGCAGAAGAAACAAGCAGAGAAGAATGCAGCTTGCACAATCATCCCAGCGGAAGGAGTCTGAGATGAAGAACTAGAGAAGCTGCCACATCTGCTTGGAGAACAAATAAGGAATTGCAACATCGCCAAAGAGAAAAGCTTCGCCGTACAATTCCAATCCAGTTCAAGATCAAAGCTGTGGAAAGTCAACAAGATCAACTATCTCCAAAACCAGATTTGCGTTCTTAAACTCTACTCTGTCTGGTTTTTACTTTGCCATATTTGTCATGTTTATTTGTCGTTTATTATTTGCTTGTTTTTGGTGTGAGTATATGCTTGAAACATTGAGGACAATGTTTGATTTAAGTGTGGGGGGGTAACCATTGTTTTGCATGAAATTCGTAGAAATTTATCACCCATTACTTCTAGTGTTGTTCCTTGCTGTTTTAAGTATTTTTAAGCTATTTTGGAGTGTTTCAGTGTGTTTTGATATAAAAATCCGAAAATTCATAAAAATTTGAAAAATTGTTTTTGAAAATCCCAAAAAGAGTTGTTTTTGTGTGCTTATTTGTGTCTTAGGGTACCTTCCAACACAATGATGAGGATTCAGTTTGTAATTGCATGACTGTTAAAGAGAGTTATAAACATGGATGAAAGTTTGATTTACTCTTTATTTATGCGTGATTGTGGTTATAACTTATGAAATCACATGTAATCATAAAAGAAAAAAATTAGTTTTTTTTGTAACATGCTTGAAGGAAAGAACTCAAACTAACGCTACAACCTTGTGAGACTTGAGCCTAAATGTTTATTTGGAGAGTTAAAATCTGTGCATTATTGTTTTCTAAAGTCGTTGCATGATCTCATTATTCTTTGCTTGGTTATTACTTAGAAGGCGTTTCATCATTTAGTTCCAAATGCTAGAACTCATGCCTATTTCATTCAAAGCATGCTATTGATTTGCATAACACATATTCAAGATGAAGTTGTGTAGTTACCACCACCAAAGCCAAATTGCCATGTATCCCATATTGTTATATGTTTAAGTTAACCCCACTGAGCCTTGATAGCCTACATTCTTTGGTAAACCACATTATCCTTACCTAGCCTAGTTTAGGACCATCCATACCCTTGTTCTTGAAGCATAGTAAAGTATGAGTCAAATTGAATTCCTTTTGATTAATGTATGGCAGAAAACAAGTGTGGGGGAAGTGATTCTTGTGTGTGTGTATGCCAAAATCATTCATAAGGCACGAGTAGAAAAGAAAGATTCGTGAAAAAGAGAATGAAAAGAAGAAGAGCTGTGAAGAGAAAAGGAGTTGAAAAATATGTGAAAAAGAGTTTTAAAGTGTTGCTTGTTGAAGAAAGGGTCCAAAACATTGAATTCGGCCCTAAATATTGCTTGAATCTTCCCTTCGTGTTAAAAGTTGATTACTGCAATCTAAGTGAATTCTAAGTTTCCATTTCATTACTTTTCTTGCTATTGCTTTAAGAACGTTTGTTATCCCTATCCTTCATTTGTTAGCCAACACCCCAAGCCCGTTACAACCTTTGACTTCAATCTTGAGTGTTATGTGTTTCAATTTGTGGAGTTTGAATTTGGTATGAGCATATGGTGTCACTGGTTCTCGCGTCTAAGTAATAGCATTCCATTCATGAGATCATATCTAAACATGCTTATTAACTCCAGAAATTGCTTTCTTTGTGATACATATATGTGAGCATTCGTTTTCATATCTACATCAATCTTCTCACATATAACTAGTATAGGGTGTGTAGTTGGAAAATCTGAGTGAAAATTGAGTGCATATCTTGTAAGGAATTGAGCGAATTCTCTAAGGCATGTTACTACATCAAAAACATTGTTTTAATTGATTAATTGTGAACTAGTAAGTGGTGACTATGATTAAGTATGTGCTTAAGTGTAAAGATGACTCAAATCTGTGGGGATAATGATTTTTTACATGTCATGTGCATTGGAAATCCCTGAGGCAAATGTTGGAAGGTTTAGGTTGTGTTTTATTTGTTTTGTTTCGTTTTATTTCTTTGTTTTGCTCGAGGACTAGCAAAAGCTAAGTGTGGGGGAATTTGATAGGAGCATATTTATACAACTTAATTGGCTTGTTCTTGTGCGTTTACGTTGTGTTTCTTTAGTTATTTTAGTGTTTAAAGCCATTTTCATTTGTTTGTAGGTCTTAATAACAACCTTGGCAAGAAAAGTGCATTTTGGTGCATGTTGGATCAATATTGGGCTCAAATGGATTGCATGCATGAGGATGGACGTTTTTGGCATATGTGTGTGCAAGTGTGTGTGTGTAATTGCAAGGATAAACAATGACAACTCATACACATGCAAAGAAGCCCACATGCAAAGTGAAAGACTCTAAGTACAAAGTATGCAAGAAGATGCATTTTGGAGGCCTTTGGAGCATGTTTCGGGCTTGGAATGGATAGCAAATGCATGGGCCAAAGTGGATGGACGAATTTGAGAACTAAAGAGGCCAAGAATGTGAAGAATTAGTGTCCAAAAGATAAAAAATTCAGCCCAAAAATTTGTCACTCCAAGTTGCACACTCCTTGCCATGCAAAACACATAGAATTCCCTTTGGATTCCCATGCCATGCTTGATCACTCTTGTCCCCTACATAATTTCTGATTTCATGCTTTAATTCATTTAATTATTTCACTCAATTGCTTGATACCTCTTGTTCCCTTCACCCATTAGATTTTAGACAACCTTTACATCCATTACATGCACCAATTGATGCTCCATCATTCACATTTGGAATCCAAGGGCATTTGTCACACATGTTGTTGCACCTTTGACCCATTTGTTGACACATTTCACCTCCCTTTCCATCTCTATGCAATGTACACAATCATTCATGCTCCCTAGCTGCAACACCACTCCATTTTACCCTTCACACTTTGCATCATCACTTCATTTTCACCCTTGGACCATTGCACACCACACACACCAACTTGCCATGCATTTCATCCCTAGCCTAACCTGATTTTCTAAGGTTTTTGGGGCCTATAAATACATGTTTACACCCCTTGGCCAAAGAACAATCCCCCATATTCATCATTTTATCACAGAAATTCGTCCATACACACCCTAGGAAGCAAAACACCCCAAAAACACCATTCTAGTGCCTAGAAAACATAACAACCACTCCACCTTCTTCCACCCTCTTTGCCTAGTTCTCCACCACCTTCCAACCATCAAACACTCTTCCACACTCACCCTAAACCCCTCCATATCATTCCCCATCCATTCTACACCATAAATCCACCCAAAAATCTGTCCACAAGCTTCATGCCGCAACAAGGAGGAAGGGATATCCATTGATGCACTTGCTTTCCAAGTTGGAGCATTTTAGGTGTTTTCTTTCCTTTGATTTTAATGTCTAATTTTATGTATCTTTGTATTGCAAGAATGAGGAACTAAACCCCCTTAGTTGGGGGGTGATTCGAAACTATGTACATGCTTGCAATATGATTTGATTACATTCAGTTGTTATTTCATAAGTTGCAGATTCAATTCGTTCATCTACTTGATTGATAACTTATTTGTGTATGTTGATTGAGAGTGCACGCTTAGTTTTCATGCATGAATATGATGCTAGATTATGAGGGAGTTTCACCTAATAGTTACAATCTTATAATCACAAGTAGTGAAGGTCGCTTGAAAACGATCGCGTTGAATGAATTCTTGGCACTAGTTTCATGCTCATCATAGTAACGAATGCCTCGTCAACACTTATAGTTCTCATTGTGCTTCATGATTCTTGATTGTATCTTTATTGTGCTCATCACGTAAGGAACCTTTGAGGAATGCTTTGAATTGTTGTATGCGTTTTTCCATCCAATTCATTAACTTAAGGAGAACTTGAAGGTTAATTTAAGCGTATCTAATTAACTTGGGGTGTTGAGTTTCATAATTTATTGAAAGAACAACTGAAAATCATTTTGTTTGCAAGTGTGTCATGTGTGGAGAAGAACCTCCTAACTAGCCTTTTATCCATCCTTTTCATCCAAAAACGTTTTACAATCTGTTTTGTTTTAAAGTTTCTGTTTTGTTTTCAATTTTCGTCCAAAACAAATCCCCCTTTATTTTGAAGTCTTAGATTAGTTAGAAAGTGTTTTGATTTGTGTTTCTAAGTGTTTTGATTCAAGTTTTCATCCAACTTCGTCCAAGTTCTTGTTAGGTTCTCAAAACTGCCCAGAAAGTGGTTTTTAGGCAGTTTTGAGTCATTAGGTTGCTGTTTTGAGTTTTATGTTTGTTTAAGTATTTTAAAGTATAGTTTTGCATTCTTTGAGTCTAGTTTAGTGTTTTAAATTTTGTTTTTATGTTTTTAAGTCAGTTTTCAAGTGTTTAGCAATCCCTCCTAATCCCCGGCCTAGAATGATCCCTACTTACATACTTTACTACATTTGATAAAAAGAGGGTTTAATTTTGTGTGTTAACTTATTTTTCACATCAAAATGAAGCACCACGAGAAAATGGAAGACATCGCCAACCACCACTGGTTAACACCACCTCATCTAGATGGGAATGAACAAAGCTTCCCATTTGGGGTTTAAGGTCAGTTGTCCATCTGTATGGCACTAAACCCCGCAGGTAAAGACAAGTAGGATGGTGAAACAATGCATTATGTGGGTAAATCCCATATGGATCAGGATTGCTTTCAGCATAATGTCTAGAAAAGTATGGAAGCAGGTTGCTGCCTTGGGAAATGAATGAGGAGCTCCACTGTGCATGTGGGATCCAAAAGGATCGCCATATCTAGGATAATTCCTTGAATTATGCAAGGAAGAGTGTGGAGTGTATGTATAAAATGTGGAGTTTATGTTGAGAGCGTAGGGTGTAAGGATATTATGGGAAAGTATGCGGGTTATATTCAATAATATGTGGTGTATATGAATATAAATTTTAATTGGAAAAGCAAATGTGTGGTGTATTAAGTATGTGAGGTGTATTCAACAATATGTAGAATGTCAATAGAACAACCCTTTATTAATCAATAAAAATAGATTTAGAGTTGTTGTCAAATTAGGTACCAATCACCTTTGCTGTCAATCTACATCAGGCCACATAAGAATTGGCATTTCTGTTGGAAAATAATAATGTTGTCTTTTTTTTACTGTGATTACTGATGTGAAATTTTTGACTCCTTTGAAAATGATCATTTCTTCTGTCTACTACCAACATCCAGCAATGGCACACTCGCTCACATGATTGCTCTCAAAGCCTTGTAGTGGCACCGAGGGTAAAAAAACACTCAGGACAAACAGTTTATTGAAGTGACCTAGACCAACCAAACAGTAAGAATATTCTGACAAAGTAGGTCGTAGTTAATTATGAAGGGCATTTATAATTCCGCCTTTTAGTTCCATCTAACAATTACTTTAGTCTAAAGAAAGGTTGGAAATGGTACTGTAGAAATGAATAGTGTTTCAATCTGATCTTTCTGTTGGTTTTGGGTTAGCAGCCCGGCCCTAATTATGTCCTCTCCATTTTGGGCGAGATGGGGGTCACCAGGTAGGTATCATTTGATGTAGTTTGATTAGGGTTTTGAGGAGGGTAAGGGTATCGGCACTGTTTCTTAGCATGTTAGGTCCGGTTTTGGGGGATTTATGATTTTATAGAGCGAGATGGATAAGGAGATTGAGATTGACAGAGGGAGAAGAAAGGTTGGTGCGCAGGGTCAGTGAGGTGAGTGACAGAGGGGTGTATGGCAGAGAGAATATGAGGGATGGAAGAGTCGTGGGTGAGAGAAGAAGAGAGAGGGAAGAGTCGTGTGTTGCAAACGGGATGAGAAGAAAGACGGGATGAGAGAGGGAGGGGTGGGATGAGCGAATCAAGGGTAGGGGTTCTAGCTGGAAGCCATTTCCACGACAATTAATGGGGAAGGCATGGTTGTGTGCAGTTAGTGGGGTTGGTCGGTCAGGAAGGGGTTACTGAGGGAGGTATGGGAGAGTTTGATTTCACTGTTCCCACCCTTACTTGAACAGGTAATACACTGTTTCCTCCCTTGATTTCTCTGTTTCGTGATGAGATAAAGATAGATATGGAGAGATGGATAAGGAGATAGAGATAGATAGAGAGAGGAGAAAGCATGGCTGTGTGCATTTGTTGGGATTAATTAATGGGTTAGTGTGTAGGGTCAGTGAGGAGAGAGTCAGAGAGGGGTGTATGGTAGGGTATGGCTTTTCGTTTTTTCCCTTTGATTTAATAGGTTATGCACTGTTTGACAATAATTGTTTGTTGTTTTGTTTTGCTTTTGCTTTGTTAGAACCATCATTCGATTTTTGGGTTTCACTGTCCTCATTTTTGTGCTTCTTCAAAATTTTCTTAGTTCCTTATGTATTCGTTGGTTCTGTCTAATTTTTGGTTGTGGGATGATGCTTGCAGGTGAACTAGGTGCACGGTATTTTGGGACAAGTTAGGAAGATCCACATGAAAACAACATGGAAGATAGAGAACTGGTATGCTGCTTTGTCTTTTTGTTGGATTTTTATGTTTATGTTCTACTGCTAAGAGGATTTTAAAATGTTCTAAATCTGTTTTGTAAATGTGCTTAAAGATTGCACATGTTCTTGAATATCAACCATGTTGTTTGGATTGAATATGTGATTGAATATTGGAGAAGATACCATCTTGCTTGATTTCAATTAAAGACTACTAATTTGATCGGCTTATATAAAGTCTGTTTATGTTTGAGATGTATTTTGTTCGAATCTCTAAACTGAACAGTGCATTCATAACCTCTAGGTCCGTATCATGCATGGTGAGTTATCTGTGAACATCACCCTAAGTACCTTATTGAAATGCTCGATTTCAGGAATGAGAGTTGAGATGGCTTCCATGAAGAGGGATGCAGAGCATTACTCGCGCTAGGTGATATCTGCTTTCTCTCTTTTCGTATATCTTCATATGAAGAGTTTTACTAAGTTATATTGAGCACTATGTTATTTATAGGTTATATTTTCCACTTTGCAGGAACACATGGAGCTAGGGAAGTGCTATCGTGAACTCACTGATCTACTGGTAATGTCACTCAAGACACTTATTTACATGGTCAAAGATCGCATTTTTATGACACTTATTATTCCATCTGTTTTCATGTTTTCGTTTCTTTTTTCTGGTTATCATACTTAAACTGCTTTATTTGTGCAAGCTGCTACTACGCGCTTGAATGCATTTATTACTGGCAGGATGCGAAGAAAGCTAGATATATGTGCGGGATCGCTTGTTTAGTGTTAGGGTTTTAACAACTAATTGTTAGCAGCTAGAAGCTTTGGTTAGATGAATGCTAATCTGATTTTCCTTACAATACTTGAGTGCCAGTTTCATAGTGTTTGTTCCCGGCTGGATACCTGCTATATAGTTTCATTTCTGTTTCTTCATAACTTTAAATGCATATTGAGTACAATGAATGTCCATTGTTATCTAACTGTTGGGCTTTACTATCTTTGTAGCAGCCTGCCTAACATTTTTTAGGCACTACACTCCAATTTAATGAAAAATTCAAAGATTGGACGGTATTGATTGAAGAAATGAAAAAAATACTATGATAATAGAAATGTGAATGTCGTTGTGTTAGAAGAAGCGTCTAGCATGATGGGTAATATTTTAAGTTTGTATTTCTAAAATTTTTTCGTTCTAGAGTATGATTTACCTCAATTGTTTTGTACTTTAATCTTTACTAATTTTCATTGTGGAGTATGATTTACCTCAACTAACAACTTTTCATTGTTTAACTTTTTCCTCCCTTAGATAGTTGAATATGTTTGATTTGTTAATATGCTTCTTACACATGTTGTTGCCTTGGGTTGCCGGATGCATGTGCAGATTACTCGAATAGACGAAGCTAAGGATGACTTAGTATTGAGTGAGAAAGAAGGTTGGGTCAGTTGGATTTCGACATTTGATTTATTCATGTTTTTTGTTGCTTGCAATGTTCTCTCATTGTTTGTTCTGAGATTCTGTGATCTTATTTTTAATAAGAACTAACATTGGTTTGCCATATAATGTTTCAGGAACTTATACAACAACTAAACACCTTGCTTAGCTCTCACGAGACATACTTAACAGGTTAACAAACACTAACCTATAAACTGATCTGCTGAGCTGGACCATTAACCTCTGTTTATATCCCTGCCACTCATCTTTTGGCAATTATCAATAGCAAAATCTAGAGTTGCAAAAACCCCAATTTTAATGAATATTATTTTTAGTTGATAATTAAAATTAATTGATGATTAATCTATTCCATTGTGCATTATTTTATCGCCAAATACTTTGAATATTCATTAGCAAAAGATATAGGGTTCACCATTTAATGAATAGAATTTTGATGGTGGATTGCATTTCCTGAGTTATAAATGTGGTGAATCCATTATTCACTAGTTGAATAATCATAATGTTTTGGCCACTTATCTTGAATTTTGTTCAAATTGAAGAAGTCACATGTTTCTTTCTGTTGTTAAGGTAATCTCTGTTGAAAGCTTCTATTTCTTTTTTCTTTTTCTTTTTCTTTTTTTCATTTGGGTAGATTTTTTTTTTTTATGGATTTATGTATTTTTTTCAGAGAATTCGAAATGAAATAGGAATAGCGGAGTGAGCATAAACAAATTGATGAAATTTTTATTTGAGTTTTTGTGTTGGTCCTTTTTTTGATTTGTTGAGGTTTGGAATTATTTGAGTTTTTTTGCTGTTACTACTGTGACGGATGCTCAGCAATCACGAAATGGGGGGCTACCTTTTTGGAAAGAGAAGTCTCGTTGTCCAACCTCTCATGAATTACAAACAAGGTGCTTTTTTGCTGGAAAAACCACCGAACCAGTAAAACTTTCCTCGGTTCTTCAATTCGATTCGAATAATTTTTTTACCCAGAAAAGCCAGCGTTTCTTGGTGATTTTTACAGCTTTCTCAATGTTTTTGTGATTTTGGATTTGCAAATTTGTTTTCTGTTCAAATTTCTTTTTGTGATTTTAGGGGTTTTGTTTATCGATTCTCTCACTCATCTCTCAGCTCTCTCTCTCACTTTTGAGGTACATACCGTTGGATTCTATTTGCTGCTGCTGATCTGCAAGTAAAGCTTCAATTACCATATAAAGTTTACATTTTTCATTATTTCTTGAGTTTTGAGTTTTAATGATAAAGACAAAATAAATGGTAAAGTGAATAGTACCAAGTTTGACTTTTTAATGTAAAAATATGGTTTTTCGTTAAAGTGAACAGTACTGTGGGCTTTTCGTTAGAACTCCCAAACAAAGGAAATATTGCTTTTCCTCCCAAACAATGGAAATATTGCTAGATTCTTATCATTATGTGCAAATTACTGGCGATTTGGATCGGTGCCTGAGATTTAGAGAATGATTTAGAGAATGACTCGCATTTTAAATTTCTTTTCCTTCATTATTACTGTTTTCAAAATTTTTATTGTTGGGTATTGATAATTTGTAGTCTGTGAGGGCTTCAATCTGTTGGAATTTTGAATGGTTATTGCTTCATCAGAATTTGGGTGGTCCAAATTTTGAATTAGAAGAAACCTATTTGATTAATATTTTTGGTGGATTGGTTCTCTGTGTTTTCTTTGTTATTTCTCCCCCAGTTGGAAAGTGGAAGCCCCAACTTTGAGCTCAGAGCTTGAATTTCTCAATCGTTCGTTTCTCTGCACTCTCATCAGTCACTCTTGATCCTCTCTCTGAAGAACTGGGTAATTTTCCAGCTCTATCAAGTAATACTCCATTTAATTGCTTAATTGAGGTTTTTTGTTTCTCTTTTTCACTCTTTCATTAGTTCATTGGCTTTGATGTTGGGCTTAAGTAATGGGAAATCATTAATTGGCATTGTTCAAGATATAATTCTGTGTTTTTGGATTTGTGAAACGATTTGGCTAATGAAGATAGTGGTTAAGATATATTTTTTGTTATGAAAGAGAACATTGTCTTCGTTTGCCTACGGTTTTTACTACAAAGTTAAACTACTATGATTTTGTTCAATTGACTGCAACTCATGCCGCAGTTTGCTTCACAAACCTCTACTGTTAGCTTCCATGTAGTATGTTGCAAGTTTGAGGATATCTCTACATCTTAATTTCTACTCTCTTTGGTTGCTTTCAAGTTTGTAATTTTACGTGCTACACTGCCACTTGATTTGATTATAAAAATGTAAAACAAAATATGTCCATGATTTACAAATTTGTATTCGATTTTTGATGTTTTTCCAGTGCAAGGCATATGTTGCACAAGTGAGGTATGTAGGCTGCAGGGCATATATTTTGTTGTCTTAACTGCAGGGGCAAAATATTTGTAAACTGCAGCTTGCTTCTGTTTCTTCAGTTTCGTATGGAAACAAACCTTATGCTTATGTTTGCCTTTGAACAGTTGTGATTACAAAATTAGCTACTTGAACAAGTCCTCAACACTTTATATTTTTAATTACCTATTCAAATGGCTACCTACACTGCAGGACACATATTATATGCGTGAACTAAATGTTTCTTCTGTTTCTTAAGGAAACATAATTTTTCGGAAACCATCTCTTTCTAATCAAAGACTTTCAGTTTCTTCCCACTCATTGTACAATGTGTTTATATGCCAACTCACTTGAATGTATATAAAAGCAAAACTGCTTATCTTATCGATCTCATTCACTCAAGTATCCATTTGTTTGTTCATAATTATGTTGAATTTATTCAACTTAAATGTGTTTTATTCATCCGATTACGCTTGAAATAGCTGGTTCCCGCGGCAACATGCGGGCCTAATTTCTAGTTTTTAATCTATTTCTTAATAACTTGACCTCAATTCCTCGGGACTTACATATCCCTCTTACCCAAACGTTTCAATTTCTCAATTGCTCAAGGGCAACCTTTGCATATACCAGATGGAAGTTCTCAACGACTCATTTTGTCGCATTTTCATATTCCGACGAAGAAGTGTATTGATTATGGCTGCTTCTCGGTTTAGGATCCTTCAGTAATATAGTAATTAGAAATAAACTCATGATATTGGTTGGACCCGGAGGAAGGATAAACTTGACGTTATACTATAAATTTGATACAAAAATCCAAATTTAAGGATTAAAATATCTGGAGCGCCGAGTACTCCGGAGCACCCATTGGCATTCCATGTGTAAGAGTTGACCTTGATTTGCTTAATCAAAGACAAGAGGGCTAAAAAATATTCTACCATCAAAAGAAGACAAACAACTAACTAAGAATGAAGATCAAAAGTTGAATATGTTAACAGAAGTTGGAAGGACAGAATGACTTTAAAAAGAAAGGCCATGTTACATAGAAATCAGAAAGCAAATCTGAAAGCTCATCACCCATGGCAGAAGCGGCAAAGAGGTAAGTACCTACTACTTCCCTCATGTTTTTGAAGCTTCACACATCAGACCATTTGGCCACACCAACAGTAATGAAATTTCTTGTACATTAGTGTTGTATACAACCCTCTCACGTTTGTGAAATGTTGGATACAACGGTTTATTTATGAGAATTTCTCCAAGGTGTTAAAGTTTAAGCATGAGAGTGTATGACTCGAAGGAAGAAAGAAATATCGCAGAAATGGAGATAGTGATGGATGCTTCTCTCTCTCTCTCTGCAAAATCACAGAGGAATGTTTTCTCTTATTCTCACACTAGCACACACAATCGTGCACTGCATAACGGTTAGTTATGCTAATGGAATCTCACCATTACATCAAAAGATCTTAGCTGCACATCTAGCTGGATTCAAGGTGATTAATCCACATGTCACTTAGACAAAATTACAATATGAGCCCTACACTTGGTAATTTTAACCAGAGTGAATACACAACTAAATACAAGGCTTATTTCTACTAACTTAAAATCAGCTCATGGCTTAAACACTAACACTCCCCTTTAAGCTTTGAGCTGATATGACTCCAAGCTTATCTCTGAGATAGTTGAACCTCTCCTTTGGTAGAGCTTTAGTAAAAGTGTCTACCACTTGTTCTTTGGTAGGTCAGTAGACCAAATCAACAATTCCTTGCTGCAAAGCATCCTTGATGAAGTGATACCTTCTATCAATATGCTTTGTCTTTTGATGAAATACTGGATTCTTGGTTATAGAGATTGCAACTGTATTGTCACACTGAAAAGGAGTTGCTTTAGTTTGCAACTCTCCAAAATCCTCCAGAACAAACCTAAGCCATATAGCCTGAGCTGTGGCTTCTAATGCACTGATGTACTCTGCCTCTGCAGTTGAAAGTGCAACACAATTTTGCTTAACAAATGCTCATGAGAAGACTCCACTCCCAAAGGAAAATGCATAGCCTAATGTACTTTTGCTATCATCAATTGAACCTCCCCAATCACTCCCACAGTATCCAATTAGTATTGCATTCTTCCCCTTTTCATAATTCAGTCCATAATCTAGTGTTCCTTTGACATACCTAAGCACTCTCTTGGCAGTCCCATATTACTTATTTGTAGGGCAATGCATATATCTAGCAAGTAAGCTAGCTGCATACATCACATATGGCCTTGTAGCATTAAGATATAACAGACTGCCCACAATCTTCCTATATTGCTCTTCACTTGCTGGGCCACTTCAATCTTCTTTGCTCAGTTTGTCAGTAGCAACAAGAGGAGTACAGACAGATTTGCATTCACTTAAGCCAAACTTATTAATAATTGATGGATGCGTGTTGGACACTGTGACACATGTATCTTAATTGATTTTTAGTGCAATGAGTCTTTGATTTTGTCAGGTATGCGGTTGTCACAGGCTCGAATCAGGGGATTGGATTCGGAACAGTTAAGAAGTTGGCAGCAAATGGGATCATGGTGGTGTTAACTGCTTTAGATGAGAAAATGGGTCTCGAAGCTATTGAAAATTTGAAAGAGTGTGGCCTCTCTGACCTTGTGGTTTTTCATCAGCTTGATGTAACGGATCTTGCTAGCGTTGCTTCCCTAGCAGATTTTGTCAAAACCCAATTCGGGAAACTAGATATCTTGGTATGATTCGAAACCATTTTTATAAACAAACTTCCTGTTCTGAATGAATACTTTCATTTTTTTTCGTCTGTGAATTTTAAATTTTTTAATGAACGGACCTTATTCGCCAACTCTATATGATACTAATATTTCAAGCATATTCTGTGTACCCTGTTGAAAATTTTCACTTATCCACTGTGTTGTAAATTTTAACTGAGTCGCTTCGTAATTCAGCTTAAAATAAGATAGAAAATCCCTAAGTACGATGAAGGGTCTTAATATTTTGTTGGGATTGAACAAAGATGAAATGTTTAGGAACTTCCACAGGTAAACAATGCAGGGGTTAGAGGAACCATTGTAGACCCTGAAGCTTTCAGAGCTGCTGTAGCTTCTGGTGTTGGTAGGGTAAGTCTTTTTATTCACCATTTAAAATCCAACTTATCTTGAGTTTTCAAAATTTGGCTTTCAGTTTTTGGTTTTATATTTTATTTTTTGAAAACTGAAAACTGAAATGGTTATAAGATGGGTCCTTACATTGTCAAATTTATAGGTTGAGTAGTGCTATCCACACACCCATTTTTACTTCTCACACACTCCTCTCAAATTTTTGTCGTCGAATCGAATGAATTGAAAAAGATCAATGACCAAAAATTAACAAGGGTGTGTGAGAGTTAAAAATGGGTGCTTGAAGAGAACTTTCCATATAGGTATGGCTAAGTGCCATAAATCTTTCATTCAAAAATCCACTATGGCAAAATGAAATCTTTCTTTTCCTTGACGCAGGATGGTTTAGGATTCAATTGGAGTGAAATAATGACTCAAACGTATGAGTTAGCTGAAGTATGCGTGAGAACAAACTACTATGGTTCCAAGAAAATGACCAAAGCACTGCTTCCCCTCCTCCAGCTATCTGATTCACCAACAGTTGTCAGTCTTTCTTCTGGCATGGGATTGTTAAAGGTGCGAAGATTTTTCATACTTTTGGCATCTCATCGTATTTCTGGTTCAAGATCCAATGTCTTCCATAATTAGGAAAACTGAAATTCTGTTGGCATGGATGTTTTGTTTCAGCATATCCCAAATGGATGGGCTAAAAGGTTGTTAAGTGATGCCGGAAAACTCACAGAAGACAGAATAGACGAGGTTTTGAGCGAGTTTCTAAAAGACTTCAAAGAAGATATGCTAGAAACCAGAGGATGGCCTGCTTCCCTCTCTGCCTATATACTCTCAAAAGCAGCCATAAACGCTTTCACGCGGATCATGGCCAAGCAGTACCCGAATATCTGCATCAACTCTGTATGCCCTGGATTTGTCAAAACAGATTTGAACTTCAATACCGGAATATTAACAATAGACGAAGGTGCTGAAAGTGTTGTGAGGCTAGCAATGGTAACAAATGGCAGCCCTTCTGGCCATTACTTCTATAGACAAGAAGTCACACACTTTTGAGGATAACAGAATCTTTCAATTTCATGGAATAAATATCCTTTTTTCTGTACGCAATGATGAGATAATAATCTTTGAATTTTCGTAGACGAACAATGTATCCTTAAAAATTACTATGCTCTTGTTGCTGCAACCTGGTGATCAGCCACACCTTGCAAAACGAGAACGCATGGTTTCCACTTCCAGAGGTTTTCCTTGCAGAGCACTATTTAACTCTAAACAAATTGTTCCAACTACAAAAGTAAAAAAGGAAAAAACAAATTAAAGTTCGTTAGTCCTTAATAAGCAAGGCGTGAAAAAGAATTAAGCATGCATAAGCCAGTACCTCACTCATAGCTCGTCTGCCATTCGTTTAGTTTTCTACTCTTATCCCACAATAGGCCTTTATATCGGACTCTCCCTCCTTGATCACATTTCCCATTGCACAATATCGTTCTTACCCACGATTGTTCACATAGATTGTTAGAGCAATTTCTTCTCATCATCCACTAGTCCATGCGGTACTTGTATAACCCCTTTGTTGAATGTAAAGAAACCAAGTGAATACCTCTCCTTGTCTCTGTTATGCTTCACTCAATGATGGCAAGCTTTTATTCTGTCATTGCTTATACCTAAATAAAAAGACTGGTTTTGGTAATGTTTAAATTTTATATTGGCACATCAAGTTAGACTTCAACGAGCCAAGTTGGCTAGAATAATAGGCGTGCATCCCTACCTCTCTACAAGTTAGATCGAATTCTCTTCTTTGTTATTTATATTAAATTACAATGTCACTCAAATATATTTGTACATCAAATTATATGAGAATACATGTGTATAATAAGTTCACTATCTATATTATTATTTTTTATGATCGATGAAAGCTTCATTGGTCATAAATAAGAATTTTCATCAACAGAAGCAACATCTGTAGAAACACTATCTACCTTTACTAAATGTATCATCATATTTCTAGTTCTCTGTTGTGAGTTTGAGTGAGTCTAAATCAGAAAATCCTTAAAATTAAACTCACACACCAAAAGATAGGTTTATTATCATCATCATCTCTCTCTCCTTTCTATCCAGATCTTCCGAACCAAATATAATGAATAAAAAAAAATTAACTTTAGGCGTGATTTTCGGTTATAAAATTTCAATTTGAACTAAGAAGAAATATTATTTTTCTTGTTCCTTTTGTTTGGATACAAGTAGAGCCGGGCCTGAGGGGGTGCAAGTGGTGCCACCGCACACGGCTCCCGATTTTTCAATTTTGTATGCATATACGTATATATAGTAGTATGTGTAAAATATTGCAAACTTGAGTCTTAGCGCAAGTGATATTATTACTTCTTTACATCATCCTAGGGGATGGGTTCAAAACTCATCTCCATCTTTTTTTCAATTTATTTTTATTAAATGCATAAGCTTCCACAAAATAATATACAAATTCGACGCAATAACATGAAAATTTGAACCCTGGCCCTCTAAATAGTTAAGGAAAAACAATACGCCACATTTCCACCTGTTGATTTGGTAAATTTGTTTGTGCCATTAAAATTTATAGAAGCTCAATTGAAAACTAAAGTTAATTTTTTGAACAAAAAAATAAAAAAATTAGATTCTTAGTATTTTTTTAGGACCTCCAATTCACTTTCGCACAGGGCCCTGAAATCTCAGGGCCGTCCCTGGATACAAGGTTAAGCGACTAGAAAAATAAAAAAAACATGGATGGATGCTGACAAAGAACAGATGGCTGTTTAATATGTGAATGTGGTTGTATGGACTCGTCGCTCATCGGTCGTGAACTAGAATTTTTAGCGCTATGAGTTTGTGATTGGAAATTGCGTGTTCAGTTCAAAAATACTGAACAGATATTAATTCAGATCATGGGTTACGAATTCGGATTTTAGATTACAACCCTAAACCTTAATATCGGCCAAAGTTTGTATGTAACTACATATTTGTGGAATTTAGATGGGAAATTAGTTTATGCCCACTTAATTGTCAAAAAATAAAGTACTCGTAGTTATAGGACTCGCCTGCAATCTATCGGCCGCCAAGAACACGAATTTTGAAGGTGTTTGGGTTAATATTTGAACTTTGGGCCTAGAGAAAGAAAGGAAGAAAGGTAGGCCCAAAAGGACTAAATTGGGGAGATTCGCTCGAGGCCCAGCACCCAGCTCAGACCAACTCTCTCAAAGACAAAGTGGCGGCTTCCCATTAATGCATAGGCTATGTGCCTATAATCTAAATATGACAAGTGATAAGATCGGTCACCTATCAGCCAAAAGCACTATACAGTGACAATACAAGTAAAAAGCTGGTGAGTCACTACCCTCCGATTACTTTCAGGCAAGAACAGAACTGCAAATAGCCGGGTTAATTAGTCTATAAAAGGAGGAAGAGGACCCAGAGATAAGGACACTCAATCAAATAAACAAACCAACATACAACTTGCCTCTCAGTCAAACAAATACCCAGAAAGCTATGCTTTGTCCAGTTTCTGCATCCCTTTTTAGCCTTAGATTTCCCTTAGAAATACATCTTTTGTCTATGTAAAAGCTTTGCTACCCTTCTCTAAATGATGTAGTATCGATTCTCTCGTGTAAACTTGTTTACAATCATTCCCCTTTAGCTCCTAAACCTTTGTAACTGCAAAGAGAAGAAGCGGCACAAGATTTCACCTTGCCCGACAAGGTTAAATCTTGCCTAACGCTCTTTGTATTGTCTTTCAATTAATAGATTTGGTGTTATAATGTATCCCTCATTATGTATTCAAGCTATTTCCAGCCTTTTAATGATTCATAGTTCTATCAGCTATTAGATCTGGTTCATTTAGTGGTTTTATTGTCATAAGAGAATCAAAAGTGAACTAAACTGATGACTTAATTAGATATGGACCTCCACCCTTTAAGCATACAAGATACATAAAAGTCCTTGATCTCAAGGCATATAAAATAACTTAATGTAGACTTAACCCATTTACGACAATCCTTTGATAAACAAGAAGTCAGAATAACTTGGGGCGCAAGTAATCGGCTTAAATACACTTGTTCTACATCTGCCATACAAAGATTGCAGTGGCATGCCTCCACACTCAGTTTTGATTATGAGCCTCAAGGCCTACACCTAAGGTCCTATAAAGCACCTTTCAGAACTGAATGTTTCCTCCTCTTGCAACCTCTTAATAGGCAGGAGCCCGACAACCATCCAAAGTGCCAACTCCTCAGGGAGCTGTGTGCTCGAGCCAGGAACGCCCACTTGAAGGGAAATAATGAGATTTATGTGGGATTTCTAGTGACTATCATGCATATACAATTCTAAATTTATATACATACGCAACGGAAGCATATTATCACATATTATCAAAGCTATAGTAATGCAAATCCCATTCAAGAAGCATATGTTCATATATGATGCATCAAACAAAATATTGAAGAACAAAGTGAAGGTTGAGTTTTATACCTCTTTATATAGACTTTAGACCAAAGATGGACCACCTCCAAGCTCTTTGTTCTTGGAACTCCTTGAGTCTAGCCTCCCTCCTTGCTTCCTCCACCTTGATAGATTTGGAACCCCTTTGATTCTCCTTTAGTCTCCAATGTAGAAGACCTCTAAAGATCCACACCCACTAATGTAGTGAGATGGATGTTGGAATAACCAAAAAGGAGAAAAGATGATTAGTTAATTTTCCCTTTTGGTGGCCAGCCTTGTATGTGGGTAGAGAGAGAGACTTGTTTTCTCTTCTTGTTGAAAAGAACACACAAAACCCTAATGAAACTTTATCATTAAACTTTCTTTATAAATGTCAAAGAAATGAGTCAACAAATTGACTCCTCTCTCTTCTTTCTTTAGTAATGGCCGACCCCTTAGTGTGGGTTTGGACTTTGGGCTTTTATCATCTCAAATCATTCTATGCTTGAATAAAATGACCCAATGGGTTTGGGCCCAATGGGCCTGAATGAACTCGAACTTTTCTTTAAGTCCTAAACGATCTTTCATTGCTTCTATGATTTCTTTAGACTTTCTAATTAATCATAACACTTAATTAATCCAATTAATTAATTCCATCATCCTTTAGTTGTCTCACCACAAGAGTCTTTCGGTGTACAATCATTTTAGGTTCTAATTAGCAAAGCAGTGAGGTGATTGGTACCAATCCAATTGATTAATATTAATCCAATCACTTAATGAATTAAAACTTACTTTTAATTCTCCTTCTTCTTTGATGACTACTTATTAATCATTTAGAACCCACAAGCCATGAGTGACATCTAATCATATATCATGACTACCCAAGCTAATGTAGAATTTGTTCGGAGAACCTATTCAGTTGGAATTACAATGTAATTCGATCCTTCTCTAATACAATACTCACAATCACATTACTAGGGTATGGATACTTAATGTCAAACCCCTAATGTGATTATATCAAGTTATATGATTCTATTGAGTCGTATAGGAACACTTTCCATCATTACGCTCGATCTTCAGCCGAAGATTCCCGAATCATATCTAAGAGTATTCATCCTCTCATAATGAGGATTAGATATCCCTTGTTGATCATTCACATGCCTCTGAGAATAAATCACTGACCCCAACAATGCATAGAACACATCAAAGATGAGATGTGGTCATGTCTCATTATCAAATGATCAGCAACGTATCCCCAAGACAACTATGATGTCTCAGGTCAAAGGATTACTTACATTATTCCAACTAGTAGAGTTACTTGCTTGACATGTGAGTAGACCTCCTTGCAAGTATTCTCATTTGATTGTGTTCAGTGAACTCATTCCCTTAATGAACACCTACATACTTATCTTAGTGTCACTACATGAATGGCATGAGACTTTCCATCCTTCCATTTTAAGGGGACATAATATGTACTGGTCTATATATTGTTAGACTCCCTCTGAAAATCCTATGACCAGGAACCTTTTGGACATTACGGTTATGTGAAAAAGGTTTATGCAGTCTAACATCATTAGATTACTTCTTCCATCGATCCATTGTCCATGGATTCACTATTTAGGACTTATATCGTTTATTGAGATAGTCTTAATGAGTGACTTTGCCTTTTGCTGTATTAAAGTCATCTATATATACAGACATTGTCCTGAAAGGTTTCTTCCAAAGATTGACTTTCAGGGCATGTCTCCAACACCACCATCTGAGATTTCCTACCCGAACATAGTTTTGGCACGCTCGGTGGGACAAAAATCTGGTATGCCAAGAAGATAAAGGAAAGAACAAGCCTTCAGGTGGGAAGCAAAGCAAAAAACACCCCAGTATACACCAAGATCTAGCATGGCAGATCTCCCCGAAAACTTGCAATGACCTATCTTGATAGAAAGCCTGACTCTTTCTGAGAAATCGAAAGGGAATGTCATAAATGAAGATCTGCATGCTATTATGATGGCTGTCTTGAGAAGCATGGAGTGAAGCTCTCAAAACATGGAGAAAAATTCTCGAGAAACAAGAGAAGACATAAGCAGACTCTATTCCTTAACAGGAAATCTGCAAAGAAAGCTATATCTAAAGTACTCTACCCCAGAAAATGATCATGTTAGAGAAATGACGAGCAAGGCTAGCCTTGTGGAGAAGGCAGTCATTCCTTGGTTTCCCACGTTTGAGGAAAAGAGTAGTGAGGGGAAAACAAGGAAGAATCCGGAGCTAGTTAGCCGTTGTTGAAAAATAAGCCAGAGTTGCCCGACCCCTTGTTATTTTCATTGGATAGTAGAGGCAATGCGGGCCAAAAATAAAGCGGTTACTGAAAAAACCACAGGCTGATATGATGGTTGATACTAATCCTTTCCTACAAGCCCCAGTAAACATGATGAACCTAACATGGGCAGAAAAAAGAAAAGGAAAAGCCATGTGGGAAGTGAAGGCAGAAAAGAGAACAAGCGATAAACCAACCGAGGGAGCTGTCAAGCTGCCTGAGAAGCCGAAAGCCGCCATAATAAAAGGAGTAGTGATATGTAGCAGATGTCACTGTAAGTGTGAGTTAGAGGTACCAACAACAGGAGCCATCCTTGATCGGGAGCTGATCAAAAGAAGGGAAAAGGAAGAGCATGAAAACCATATGAGTATCATGCAGACAGCCGAAAAGGAAACCTCTCGAAACGTCTTCCATAGGTTAGGAGGAGACTCTCAGCCTAAAAACATGTCAGAAGTGTTTAGGAACTATGAAGCTTCAGAAGAAGTGGAAAACAAAGAGGCCAAGATGCCAAGGTGGATGGATGTAAGGCCATCCCAACTGAGTTATGCCGGCGGAGATGTCAGGATGAAAGGAAGGACAGTGAACCCGGTCACAAAGAAGAACATTGCCCGACTCGAGCAAAGATGGTACATAGTCGAAAAGGACGGGAAGCCTGTCAAGGAGATGAGACCTTCCATGATCAGGAGAGTCCAAAGGCAACATAAGGCTCATATGAACTCATTGAAAGTTCCCGCTTCTTTAGAAACCTAGGAGAATGTAAAGTTTGAGAACGCTCTTCATGAGGGAAGAAATCAACCCCATTGGAGGAGTAAGAAAGAGGTAAAGAAGGCAAACAGCAAAAATGAAGGGGAAGGAGACCATGTGCAGCCAAACCTCCATCCTGGGAAATACAGAATCTTGAGGAGAGCTCAAGAAGATATGATAATGATGCCTACCCCAAGATGGAGCCCAAAACCAATCTACTTTGGAACTGTCTCGCCAAAGAGGGGGTTGCCCACACCATTGTTAGTAGATACTACCTATGAGGTTCCAAAGTGGATGCCAGACTTTGGTATCACCAAGGAAGAAGATCTACATAAACTAATGTTGCCTAAGAAGCACAGGCGTGGATAGATGAGTTTATGAACAACATTGGAGGCAAGGGGAAAGATTTACCTGGACTTAGCAACTTCCACATAAACATGACATATGTTTTATCAGCCATGTTTCATGTCGAGCATGATCAACCTCCCATAATGGAAGGTGATCACTTGGCAATGGAACCCATTATGGCACATGTTAAAGTCGAAGAAGCGGGAGAATGAGAACCTAGCCAAACAGGCTTGCCCAAGCAATCAGGGAAAAAGCCTAAGAGAATATACTTAGACAAAATGGTCTTTGTTCGCCCAAGTTTAAACTTGTCCAACCATCTCAAACCCATATATGTAACGGCACACCTGGAGGGAATACTCTTCACAAGGGTCTTGATAGATGGAAGGGCCACGATTAATGTGATGCCATACAAACAAATAAAGAAAATGTGCAGAAGTGATGATGATTTTATCCCTACAGATCTTACAGTTTCTAGTTTCTCGGGAGCTATCACCAGGACTCATGGGTTACTACCATTAGAGCTTGATTTGGGATCAAAACAAATCATGCTGGCCTTCTTTGTCGTGGACAGTGCTTCCACTTATGGGGCTTTACTGGGCAGAGATTGGATTCATCAGAGTCTCTTTGTGCCATCTACCTTACACCAACAAGTAGATGTCTACCATGAAGAAGAGGAAACAAGACATGGGTTCTAGGAAATAGTGAAGGCCGAGTCATGGCCATTCCTACCTACAACCAACATCGCAGAAGCCAACTTCTACAATCCCAGTACTGGGATTCTTCAATGTTCAGAAGCTGGTAAGAACGGCTACCCAACTAAGGTGATGGCCCAAAAGCTTTTGGAGCAAAGGTTCTCTCTTACCAGAGAAGAATAGGATCATCCCTGTATCATCCCAACTCCCCAACACCATTAAATGTCAGAGTAGAAAAGGAATGACCAAGTAGTTACAATCAGGTCCTTAATAAAAAGACTGTTGGTTTATGGGAGAGAGAAAATAAGAGAGGGAGAACTCAGCCAGGGAAGAAGAAGAGTGGAGCAGAGAGACTTTAAATAGCCAAAGGAATAAGGAAGAATCTTTTATAGAAAAGTTAGAAGCAGCCATCTAAATGGTTGAGTGTGTATATGACTTGGATGGGCCAGAGGACTTGCCCGACAATCCAAAACTGGTCGAATTTTTGTATGCAGAGCCAGGTAAACCAGCCACAAAAGTGCAAGACCCATTGGAAACCATTGATTTGGGGACTAAGAAGGATCCAAGACCTATACAAATCAGTGGTTTGTTGGAAATCGAGGATCGGGCAAGGATTGTTGACCTTCTACATTAATTTAAAGATTGTTTTGCTTGGCATTACACCGAGATGCCAGGTTTAGATCCAACCTTGGTAGAACACAGGATGCCTATTAAGGAGGGGTTTCAACTTGTCAAGCAAGCACCATGGAGGATGTCAAAAGAAATTGAAGAAAAGGTTAAATAGGAGATTGAAAGGCTGGTGAAGGCCGGATTTATTAGGCTTGCCAAATATGTTGAGTGGTTGGCCAACATTGTACCTGTCTTAAAACTATAACTAAAGTAGTTAGATGTTGTGTTGATTATAGAAACATTAATGGAGCCCCGCCTAAAGACGAATACCCCATGCCCATGGCGGACCTATCTATAGATGCAGTTGCTAAACACAACGTTTTATCTTTTATGGATGGGAATGCTGGATACAATCAAATAAAAAATGGCTAAAGAAGATATACATAAAATAGCTTTTAGGTGCCCGGGCCATGTTGGAGCATATGAGTATTTGGTAATGCCATTCGGGCTCAAAAATGCCGATGTAACTTATCAAAGAGCAATGAACGCCATTTTTCATGATCTAATAGGCCATAGCATGGAAGTATATATTGATGACATCATGGTAAAATCTAAAACTGAAGAGCAGCATTTGGTGGACCTCAGATAAGCCTTGACAAGAATGAGGATCCATAAGCTAAAAGTGAATCCAAATAAGTGTGCTTTTGGAGTAAGATCGAGCAACCTTTTGGGATTCCTCGTTCATCAAAGAGGAGTGGAGGTCGAAAAAAAAAGCTCGGGCAATAATGGAGTCACCTCCTCCCACCAACAAAGTACAACTTCAAATCCTGCTTGGAAAAATCAACTTCTTGAGGAGATTCATTGCTAATTTAGCGGGCAAGATTCAACCACTAACTCCTATGCTGAGACTGAAAGACAAAGAAGAGTTTGAATGGGGCCCACCACACCAAGAAGCTTTTGACAGCATAAAGACTTACTTAGCCTCTCCACCAGTGCTCATGCCACCTCAGAGGGGAAAGCCGTTGAAGCTTTATATCTCTGCCTTGGAGAGGTTAATTGGGAGCTTGCTGGCCCAAAACAATGAAGGTGGGAAGGAACAAGCCATATACTACCTCAGTAGAATCCTTACTGAGGTAGAAACAAGATATACTTCGGTTGAGAAATTATGTTTGGCTTTGTACTTTACCGCCTGCAAGCTAAGGCATTACATGTTGCCTTGCCACATCCACATCATTGCCAAGACCGACGTAATCAAGTATATGCTGACTAGGAGGATCAAAAAATGGATTCTAGTACTATCAGAATTCGGCTTTCAATATGTCCCTCAAAGAGCAATCAAGGGGCAAGCAATTGCAGACTTATTGGCAAAACACCAAGAGTCTCAAGAGGAGACTGTCAACATCCCTGGAACTCTGAAGGTAGCTAACCTTTACATCCTACCAAGTAAAGCCCTCTCGGGCAGGGAAGAATGGATTCAACAGGAGGTAAAGAGGATATCCAGCCTTTAGATTACTCTATGGAGGTTGTATTTTGATGGATCTTGTACCCAAAAAGTTGCTAGAGCTGGAATTGTCATCATTTATCATAGAGGTACTCATCATTGCTACTCTTTCTTCCTAGATTATGAAGAAACTACCAAGAATCGGGCAGAATATAAGGCCTTAATAATTGGCCTGGAGATCTTGATAGAGTTAGGGGCAACTGAAGTGGAAGTTTTCAGAGATTCAGAGTTGGTGATTAATCAGTTGAATGGAGAATACAAATGCAGACACATCACCATGGCCGGTTATTACTTAGCGGCCACTCAATTGTTAAGCTATTGGGGCACAGAAATATCAGCCAGCTACATCTCTAGATAAGCAAATGCGATTGCCAACAAGATGGCATAATTGGCCTCTAGGGCACAGATCCAAGAGAAGAAGTTTGAAGGAGATATAGAAATCCAAAGAAGAAATCTTTTTTCCATCTTGGAAAGGGAATTCAGCCTATATGTAATGATTGAAAAGGTGGGGACTGAAGATTGGAGAACACATGTTCTTCAATATCTAAAAGATCCATCCTTCCCCACAAGTAAGAAGAATAGGCAGCAAGTAACTAAGTACGTTTTGTGGGGAGAGAATTTATTAAGGAAAACTCTAGATTGGCTAATGTTAAAATGCTTGGGCCAATAAGAATCAATGAGGGTAATGGTTGAAGTACATGAAGGGATCTGTGAAGCACATCAGTCGGGAACCAAGATGAGATGGCTACTCAGGAGATACGGTTATTTCTGGCCCGAGATGGAAAAGATTGCAAAGCATATGCCCGAGGGTGTGAAGAATGCCAAAGACATGGACCACTCCAACATGTGCCCTGAATACCTTTAAACCCCGTGGTCAAGCCTTGGCCCTTCCGGGGGTGAGCAATGAACTTCATCGGGCAAATTCATCCAGCCTCTAGTAAGGGACACACGTTCATAATTATGGCTACGGATTACTTCACCGAGTGGGTAAAAGCTTAAGCTGTCAAGACTATTACTTCAGCTGCAGTCACGAAATTCATTGAAACCAAGATCTTGCATAGATTTAGGGTGCCCGAGACAATTGTCACAGACCGCGGGCCATCTTTTATTTCAAAAGAAGTGGAAGAGTTTGCCAGCAAGTTCAAAATAAAGATGGTTCAGTTTAGCCCTTACTACCCCATTCAAACGGTCAAGCAGAAGCCAGCAACAAAATCTTGGTAAACATTATCAAAAGAATGGTGGCCGAGAATCCGGAGAAATGGCATGAGAGGTTGGGGGAAACTTTGTGGGCATATAGAACTTCCAAAAGGGCGGCAATTGAGACTACTCATTTTGCTTTAACTTTCGGGCAAGATGTTGTACTCCCTATGGAGATTAATGTGAGTTCGGTCAGAATTCAAAATCAATTCGAACTACACAGTGAAAAGTACATTCAGGCTATATGTCAAGAAGTTGAAGACCTTGATTTAGCCCGAATTGAGGCTCTAGACAAAATCCAAGAGGGGAAGAAAGCTGTTGCCCGAGCATACAACAAGAAAGTAAAATTACAAACCTTCACAGAAGGGGAGTTAGTGTGGAAAACAATTATGCCTTTAGGAGCTCAGGTTAGAGGCTTTGAGAAATTGAGCCCGACTTGGGAAGGTCATTTCGTTATCAAGTGAATTTTGGATAACGGAGGGTTCTACTTAGCAAATTTGGAAGGAAGGTTGCAGAAAAACTCGATCAATGCCAAGTTTTTGAAGAAGTATCACCCAACTTTATGGGATGTCAAGGATTGTTACATTAAGGAAATTTAGACATTATGAATGATCTGAAGACAGCTTATATGTTTACCACGGTTAAAAATCAGGAAAAATGCAAGTTGGAGGAAAATTAAAGAGGCCATTTTCATTTCATTAAATGTTGAAGTTACACAGATTTAGCTTAATAGTTTTACATCCTTAACTAGGGCAGCTATCCTAGAATGGTGGGTCTACCTTTCGCCCGACTCTTCCTAAACATTGCTACTATTGGCTAAATATGTTTTCCATGTATCCAACTTCCTTTTGTTGTCTTGGCATCTTCAAATCTTCTGAGCCTTTGCCCATAAGCTTGACTGAAGTTCATTGATTGGTGATGTCATACTGATTGATCCCGAAGCATACACCTATGATGATGAAGTCATCAAGAAAGTAGAAGTTATAGGGAAGTCTGTGCTCGTGAATATCAGGAATCTATCGGTGCGATAGAGATTACTCGACTAGCCTGCAAGGTTATAGAAGTCCTATGCGAGCCGAGAGCAGAGCACCTAGCTGAATATATTAAAAGAACTGATTGATCCTTATGCGTGTTGTTTCCAACAATAATTGAAACTAGAGAAGTCCATACAGGTCCCAAGGGATGCACTTCCCCCTTTCTGAAGAAGAGTCTAGAGTAAAAGCCTACCCGAGGACAATGAAGGCCATTGAGAAGGCGAGGAATGGTGGAAATACCTTCACTAGTCCCTTCACAAATCTCGAAGGAAAATTGGATTCATGAAGCTTTGGGTACCCTTGGATATTTTTGAAAGAAGATAGGGAGAAAAGTTGGAATTAGGAGGAACTGAAGATGAAGAAAAGAGTCTGAAACGTCTAAAGGTTCTAAGGGATTTCTGGAAAATTCCTGGGGACTCAGACAAAACTCAAATTGGTTAAACTATTTGGCCAAAAGATGGGATTGAGTGAAGTTTTATAACGAGGGATCAAGCGACAGTTGAAATTAAAGATTGTGGGTTAGTGCAAAGGTCGCAGACAAACACCGGTTGCTTTTGAGCAGTACAAGTTCTGAGAAAATGCATGCGATGGCAGTTAATGAAAGACGATTGTTCAAACATTATTAGTGCCTTGGTTTGCAGGCTTAACAACGATTGAAGGGGGCACTATTTGGGTTAATATTTGAACTTTGGGCCTAAAGAAATAAAGGTAGGCCCAAAAGGACTAAAATGGGGAGATTCACCCGAGGCCCAGCACCCAGCCCAGCCCAACTCTCTCAAACATAAAATGGCAGCTTCCCAATAATGCATAGGGTGTGTGCCTATAATCTAAATATGACAAGTGATAAGACCAATCACCTATCAGCCAAAAACACTTTACAGTGGCAATACAAGTAAAAAGCTGGTGAGTCACTACCCTCCGATTACTTTCGGGAAAGAACAGAACTCCAAACAATCAGGCTTATTCATCTATAAAATGAGGAAGAGGGCCCAGAGAAGAGGGCATTCAATCAAACAAACAAACCAACATACAACTTGTTTCTCAGTCAAGCAAATACCCAGAAAGCTGCACTTTGTCTAGTTTCTGCATCCCTTTTTAGCCTTAGATTTCCCTTAGAAAAACAGCTTTTGTCTATGTAAAAGCTCTGCTACCCTTCTCTAAATGTTGTAGTATCGATTCTCTCATGTAAACTTGTTTACATCCATTCCCCTTTAGCTCATAAACCTTTGTAACTGGAAAAAGAAGAAGCTGCACAAGATTCAACCTTGCCAAACAAGGTTAAATCTTGCCTAACTCTCTTTGTATTGTCTTTCAATTAATAGATCTGGTGTTATAATGTATCCCTCAGTATATATTCAAGCTATTTCCAGTCTTTTAATGATTCAGAGTTCCATCAGCTCTCAAATCTGGTTCATTTAGTGGTTTTATTGTCATAAAAGGATCAAAAGTGCACTAAAACTGATGATTTAACTAAATCTGGACATCCACCCTTTAAGCATACAAGATATATAAAATTTCTTGATCTCAAGGCATAGAAAAGAACTTAATGTAGACTTAACCCATCTACGACAATCCTTTGATAAACAAGAAGTCAGAATAACTTAGGGCGCAAGTAATCAGCTTAAATACACTTGTTCTACATCTGCCATACAGAGATGGCAATGGTATGCCTCCGCAGTCAGTTAGTTTTGATTGTGAGCCTCAAGGCCTACACCTAAGGCCCCCATAAAGGCACCTTTCAGAACTGACTGTTTCCTGCTTTTGCAACCTCTTAATAGGTAGGAGCTCGACAACCAACCAAAGTGCCAACTCCTCGGGGAGCTGTGTGCTCAAGCCAGGAACACCCACCATTCAAGATTTCCTACCCGAACATAATGTGCGACCTCAATACTAACCCAATGATGTGAAGTTTTTATCCGTATGGCTCAGAAGCCAAAGAGGGGCATCAATCTCATCTGGTAGATCATATCATATTTGATGAATCTGAGAACGTGACTGTTGGAGCTAGCAAGAGACTCATAATGCTTTCCTACCCAAAGCTTTCGAATACCATTTGTTCCATTGTTCTGTGGAAATCTGCTAATAATTGGTTAAATAAATCTATGATTTAACTGCACCATTACAGGAAAAAAAATGTACATAGAACAAATAAATAATAATTCAACGTTGAAGTGTTATCTTGCCATACTTGTGTAGTCAAACAAATAGTATGTAGATCGGCTCTTAATAAATTTGAATCAAACAGTTAATTAGGAGCCGTTTGGTAACCATTTTGTTTTCACATTTTTTGAAAACTAAAATCTTGTTTGGTAACTACTTTCAGTTTTAGTTTTCAAACTATTTTCTTGAGTTTTCAAAACTAAAAGTAGTTACCAAGCAAAATTTTAGTTTTCAGATTTCAGTTTTTAAAAAGAAAGAAAAGATTTTATCAATAACAGCCAGAATTTAACACCTAACTTCATAAATGTCAGTTTTTTATAATATCTTTTAAAAATAACAGAAAATCCACTTAAATAGACTTAAATACCCTTCTTTGGTATTAAAACAACCAAAAGCTTAAATGCCCTGCTTTGAAAAGCAAGAGATAGCTTGGTATGGGAAGTTTTAGTGCAGATGCTATGGCTTTAATTCACATCACTTTCAATTGGATTCATGATTTCCAGGAAGCCAATGAAGAACCAGTAGAGTGAGCAAAACTAAACAATCACGGTGGTTGCCTCCTAATGAAGGGTTTGTGAAACTAAATGTGGATGGAGCCATAAGGATAACAGATGAGAAAGGAGGTGCAATAATGATCATCATTGGTTCCAATAATGATGATCATACAACACACCTGATGCACTTTTCCACTTCAGCCATCCAGCTTATATACCATGATATAAATCTCCTTTGGATTCTCCATTCTTTTGCAAGATAGATCAAAGATAACGAAAGCGTTCATCTTTGGTACTTCATGATCCAATCATCATTCCTACCTCGTTTGGACGCCTATTCCACTAAAATTAAAACTCCATATACTATGCATTTGACCTACTTAGACAAAGACCTTTAGACTCCTAGCCAAAAGTTAAGCTCCAATGTACTTCCTCATGCATTTCATCTATCAGCATTATATCATTTGTGAAAAGCATACACCAAGGGATATCATTTTGAATTTGTCTCGTTAACTCGTCCATTACCAATATAAAAAGGTAAGGACTTAAAGCTGAGCCTTGGTGTAACCTTATGGTTATAGGAAAATTTTCAGTTTGTCCTTTATGAGTTCTTACTGCAATTCTTGCTCCATCATATATATCTTTTATTGCTTTGATATATGCTACTCGTACTCATTTATTGCCAAACTTCTTCACTAAGTTCTTGGCATACTTTGTTTGAAAGATGAAGATGCCATCCTTTTCTTGTTTTACTTGAAGTACAAGGAAGTAGTTTAATTCACCAACCAAGCTCATCTCAAATTCATTCGTCATCATATTGATAAATTGTTTCACAAGAGAATCAGAAGTAGACCCAACAACTATGTCATCCACATACACTTGAGCAATCACAACATGAGATTGAACCTTCTTAACAAACAAGGTTTTATCAACAAAGGCACGAGTACAACCATAAGCAAGAAGATAAGAAGACAACCTGTCATACCAAGCACTTGGGGCTTGTTTAAGACCATAGAGAGCTTTCGTCAGTTTGAACACCCCATCTGGCTTGTGAGGATCCTTAAAACCCTTAGGTTGTTCCATGTAGACTTCTTCATTAAGATATCCATTACGGAATGCGGTTTTGACATCCATTTGAAAAAGCTTGAACTTTAAATGTCATGCAATTGCACAAAGAAGTCTAACTAATTTAAGAGAGTAACAGGAGCGAAGGTTTCATCAAAATCAACACCTTCAAGTTGAGAGTATCCTTGAGCAACAAGCCTGGCCTTATTTCTTATCACATTTCCTGACTCACCAGACATGTTCTTGTAAATCCATTTTGTGCCAATAACATTAGTGTTCGATAGACGATCAACAAGGGACCAGACTTCATTCCTCTCAAACTGATTTAGCTCTTCCTACATGGCTAAGACCTATTCTTCATCAGTTAGAGCATCTTTGATATTCTTGGGCTCAATTTGGGAGACATAGCAAACATTTGCAACTTCATTAGTTATTTGTCTTCGAGTTCTAACATTTTTGTCAATCGAACCCACAATTTCCTCATCACGATGATCTCTAGCCCACTTCAGTTTATCCTTGAATAGGACATGAGAATCTTTGATTGGTGCTTGATTCACTTTCGTTGTCATTTTCTGACACCATACTTGACTCACCAGAAACATCACCGTTATCCTTAGAAGAGCAAAATAACACAACATCATTTTCAATTGCCAAATAGGGAGGAACATCAGTGTCATCAATCTTGACATTTATGGACTCCATGATAGTCTTTGTCCTCAAATTGTAAAAGCCCGACTTGTGTTGGAGTACCCCAAGAATATTCATTCATCACTCTTAGTATCAAACTTTGCAAGATGTTCTCGATCACGTAGAATGTAGCACCCATTCCCAAAGACTTTGAAATACTTTACCATTGGCTTGTTACCCTGCCAAAGTTCATAAGGTGTTAAATGAGTGCCAGGTTTGAGAAACACTCGATTTGAGATGTAGCAAGCGGTGTTCATGGCTTCAACCCAAAATGCTTTGCCAAGTTTTTTCTCTTAAGTAGCACCCTAGTCATCTCTATCAAAACACGATTTTTTTTCTTTCCACTACACCATTTTGTTGAGGGATGATTGGAGCAGAAAACTCATGCTTGATGTCGTTGGTTGAACAGAAATCATCAAAGCGAGCATTCTCAAATTCGGTTCCATGATCAGTTCTAATTCTGACTAGAGCAAGATGGCTAGACAGAGATTCATTCAACATTACTTTGTACATAGTGAGGAACTATTGAAAGGTATTAGATTTTTCCCTTAAAAAGCATACCCAAGTAAATCTAGAGTAGTCATCCATAATTACCAAGATGTTATTCTTACCACCAAGAGATAAAGTCTAAATTGGTCCAACAAGATCCATATGAACTAATTGAAGAGGCTTAGTTGTTCCAATGTCAGTCACTTTCTTGTGTGCCACCCTAGATTGTTTTCCCAATTGACATTGTAAACACGAAAATTTTGTAACGAATGAAACGAGAACACGTGTACAAAGTAGATTTGTATTGATGAATTTATAGGGTTACAATCTCTATATATAATTTTCCCTCTGATTCAGTCTTTAAATTTGATGTAGATGGTTGATTGTTAATCCAAGAGTCGCGATAACTTGATCTCGGACGAATGATTGAATGATTTGCTTCAAGTTTTGAGCTTGAAACAATGTGTGGATAGTTTTCACCTCAAGGTTTGTGTATGACCTACGACAAAGGTCATGTTGATGCGGGATTTTGTTGATTCAAGGGTCTTGACAACTTGATCTTGAATTGAACATCGTTACAAGTTTTGAGCTTGCAACAAAGTTTTAAAGGAATCGGCAGTGCTTGTTCATTCTTCAAGGGAATGCTTCGTCTTTGGTTGAAACAAAGCTTCAGCTTTGGTTGTGCGTTCTTTGAAGAGGGCTTTGGTAGCATATTAGTCTTCAAAGATTTGGTGCAGAGGTTCCTCTGGGTGTAGAATTGCCGACCCCTATTTGTGTTTGGGACCTTGTATTTATAGACTTCCAAAGCCATGTCTTTGGATGGATTTGACTTTGATTTGTGTCTTGATTCATCCATGGGAGAATTTAGGCATTTTTGTGTTAAGTTTAGCCACTTTCCCTTGCTTGCCCGAATTATAGGGCTTTCTTTCCTATTTTGTGAGCAATCTTCAATTCTTGCTTGTTTTATGAAGATGCTTTAACTTTCTTTTATGTTTTGGGAGCAATTTGGGCCCCTTGCCGATTTTAAGGAGATTTATTCCCATTTGCTGCATTTTAGAATGCTTTTGAGCTTCCTTTGCTTGATTTGTGCTACATGTCATTTATGACTTGTCCATTTGTGATGGGTCCTATTCCACGTGGAGATGTGTGATGCATCATTTGTATGCAATGAAATTTACATATCTACAGACATGATCCACAAACATAGGAGTCAGAAACAAAAATAGATGGAAGGCCCTTCACAACCTCATGTTTGGACAACTTCTTAAGGTACTTGAAGTTTACATGCCCAAGTCTCTTATGCCACAATATACTAGTTTCATCAATAGCTTTGTGGCACTTGGAGTATTCAGCAACTTTAGAGACATCAAGAATGTAGCAATTGTCTCCAACTCTCGGGAGTACATGCAAGTTCTTTCCATGTTCATCCACAGTCCAACACCCTCTTTTTGAGAAGCACACTTCATCAACCACATCATCACACAATTGGCTAATGTTAATGAGATTTGACTTCAACCCATCAACATAGCTAACATTTTCAAGCTTAGGTAATCCAGGGATTTTGATATCACATTTTCTTGTGATCTGAGACTTGTCTCCACCACCAAACACAACACCACCGCAAATAAAAGAAGTAAGAGATGAGAAAGCCTCCTTGTCTCCAGTCATGTGACAAGTGCACCCACTATCAAGATTCCATACATTTGGCTTGGTAATATATAGAGCATTTAGAACAACAAGACACATGTTCAAGGCCTTCTGAACCCACTTTGGACTTTACTTAATATTTCCAGATGAAGAAGACTGAACAAGCTAAGCAATTCTGTTGACTTCGATGACCAAGCGATCTACCTGACCCTTCAGCAAATTAGTCTTTCCAGAGTACAATTTTCTACATTTTGGACGAATGTGCCCAACTTCACCGCAGTGATGACACGTAGGAACAGATCATGTCTTTGGACATGGTTTGACTTTCTAAGATATAGCCCTAGATTCTCTCACAAATTTTGTTTTGGTGGGGATAGAAATTGAGCCACTTTCTACATAACCAAGACCACTTTTGTCATCGTATAGTTTTCCGATACTCAGCATCTTGTCAAATTTTCAACCCTAATAGTGAGACGAATAACCTTATCATTTGCCTCATTCAGTTCAAGTAGCTGTTTCCTGTTGGCTTCATGATACATCACATTATTTGCCTTCAATGCATGAATTTGATTCATCAAGTTCTCTTGAGATTCTAGTAAGTTTTGAACCTGAGCTTCAAGAGAAGAATTAACATCATCCTTTTCAACTTTTTTATTGCAATTAAAAGCCTTCTCATTCAGCTCCTCAACATAGGCCTCAAGATAACCAATTTTTTCATCAAGTTCAATTCTGACTAGACAAAGAGACATGTTTTCTTTCTGTAATACAACAACCTTCTTAGTTAGCTCAATCCTCTCCACTTTTGTAGTACAAGTCTCATCAAAGAGAGAATCATACTTGATGCACAATTCATCATACGACATCTCCTCATTGCCATTTAGAACAGAATCATCATCACTCAGAGACACTTCCTCAATTGGAGCAACAAAAGCAACAATCTTTTCTTCATTGTCTGATAACTCATCAGAATGCACAGAACCTTGATCATTTTTATCACTCCAAGTAACCATCATCGCCTTTTTATTCTTTTGACCAAGGAGTTTGATGTTAGCAAAATCAGCAGCACGGTGCCCACTTCCCCCACATGTAAAGTAGGGACCAGGTACCTTTAACACACCTTTGTCTCTTTTTCTAGTGAACCTTTTGTGCTTCACTCCAGTAGATTTTTTTTCCCGATTGTTTGATGACTTACCAAACTATTTAGAATCATTTCCTTTGTTTTTTAGTATTCTTCTGAATTGTCTGACAAATAGGGCAAGATCATCTTCTGAGACATGTCTACACTCATCACCAATAACCTCACACTTCTCAACACTTTGAAAGGCCACTTCTTTTATCTTCTTGGAGTCACTTTCATCCATTTCAAGCTCCAAGTCATAGGTAATGAGCTTCCCAACTAATTTTCCAAGCTTGATCTCATTTAGGTCCTGAAACTCTTGAATGACAACCTTCTTTGCTTGAAATCTCTTGGGCAAGCATCTCAAAATCTTTTGAACAACGGTTGTTTAATCAATAAGCTTCATTAACCCCAAGACATTTATTTGTTAACATTTCAATTTTCTCAAAGAAGACCAAGAAAGTCTCAGACTCGAGCATTCTCAAATCTTCAAATTTCGAAAGGGTCATTTGAAGCTTTAAGTTTCTCACTTGTTTATCACCCTAATGAAGAATTTGGAGTTTGTCCCAACCTTGCTTGGCAGTTGTGAAATATCAAACATGAGCAAACTGATTAGACGAAATGGCAGAAACAATTGCATTCTTTGCTTTCCTATTAGCCATGGCCGAAGCAATTTCTTCTTGAGTCCATTCACCTTTTGGCTTAATCACATACTTTCTATTGACTAGCCTCGATGAAGCCTTCCACTTAAGAGAAAGATAATCAATAGCTATAAGATCTTAAGCCTCAATGAATATCTGAAACTTCTCGTTCCAAGCAACATAATTTGTACCATCAAAGAACGGATGTGTATTGCATGAGCCACTGACACGACACGATCCATGGTGGGATTCCACCTAATACCAGTAAATCTCATATATCACTCTATGTATATCTAGAGCAAGGCTCTAATACCAATTGAAATTGGGACCAAGCAGAATATCCTGTATATAAAAATTATAATATGCTAGACTGACTAGTCAAGCCCGCTAGTCAACTCAAATAGATTTGTTAATCAACAAATCAAAGATTCAATTACCAATTTCAGTTACCAAAAACTATCATAGTCAGCAAGGCATTAGTTTGTTGCAAGTTATTAATGTGTCAATAGGGCAAGATTGTGAACACATACCATTTAAATGTTCAACAGATATATGTATCAAGTATGTGTATGTGAGATACGTGACACAATAAAAATAACTTGAACACAAGATATTTTTAGCTGGAAAAACCCACCTCTGGGTTAAAAAACTGGGGACTCTCCACTGAGTCCAATCCACTAGTATAAATAAAGGTTCATAAAAAGACCACACAAGCTCAATTTCTAGATCCCTATCTATGGAGCAGCTTTACCTTTATGCAACATTGTCTTACACGAGACGGACTTCTTTGGTCTTCACGAAGTGGCAGCTCCTCCTGAGCTCATCACCTTGTGGCACTGAGATCAAGAATATCAATGATATGATATGATTTTATAATATGCACATGAAATCTGTATTTAAATGACCATTCAGGTTCTCCAGTCAAACAGTTGAAGGAAGAATCTAACTTGAATCAAAAAGCTTGGTCTAAAAACGAATTTAAAGCTTAAAACCAAACCAAGACATAAATGCAAAACCTTAAAACAATGCAACCCTAATATACAATGATTGGGTGTTTAATGCATGAGGAAGGTTTGGTAGTTAGGGTTTCATAATTGAAGAAGATGCAAGCTTAAAGCCTTGAAGACAACTATCTCTCTCTAAAAACTAAGTTCTAAAACCCCTAAGAACAATCTAAAACCCTAGAAGTAAATATACCCAAGAAAATCAGATTTTCCATCAGCTAACTTATCCCAAGGACATTTGTCGGCTACAAAAGAGATCTAGGCAAATCAATGGCAAGAAACTAACTACCATTAGAAAGGTGTCATTTAGCCCATGTGGACTATCTTAATTAGTGTGCCTAAACAGCTGGAAGTCAGCGCGCAAAACTGACTAGACAATCAAACTAGACAGAATGCAACACAAAAAGTGATAGGAAATGCACATGCATGAACAAACCTTTTGATGTGAAATAAGCCACTTCATGAACATTTCCTCCAGTAGCAATAGCCCATAATTGGAGTTTATTCTAAAGCTAGATTAAGCATGTGGTACACAAATACAATATTTAACAAGGAAAGCTAAACACTTTAAATTAGACTTTACACAAACAGTAAGGTTGTGGATTATAACATTCAAACCTAGGCTCTACGCCATTATGTGGAATAGTCAAAAGGGCGATCCGGAAATCATTCGAATGTGGCTCTAAACTCCGGCCCCGAGTACAACTACTTCTATCCTGAACCAGCATATTAAGCCAAGTATTCGTATGTTAGCAGGTTCAAAAAGGGCATCCAGACTAGGTAATCCCAAAGAGGAATTTTATTCCAAAATAGCTCTGATACGCGGAAAAACTTTGGCCAAGTCAACCAAGGTGGTCTGATAGGAAACACTCAGGTCTGACACATAAGGTTTGACAAAAGGATTCAAAAAGTGTTTCTGACCCACATGCCGACGACCAAGTTTCCAAAGAACTTTTGTTTAAAATTCACTAGAAACGGACATGTGATCTAGTTTAGAAAGAAAAATCCATTTTTTGACTACGTTGCAAGTAGGCCTGGCAAACAGGCCATGTTTATCGTGTTCGTGTCGTTTTCATGTAACACCTGTTATTTTAACAAGTTATGTCATGTCACACCTATTATCTTAACATGTTTTTAACAGGTCAGGTCATTTCGGGTCATTTTACCCTACAAGTAAAATGACCCAACCCGTTATGACCCGTTTAGAAAAATATTTTTTTTATAAATTTGAACATACCACATTGTCACATAAAAATTACTTCAAAACATAAAAACACATTTGTTGTTAACTACTACATACTCCAAAATAAGAGCCTAATAAAAAAAACATCAATACACTACTACAAAATATCAAATGTCCAAGGATATGAAAAATGAAGGAGTTTTTCTTTTCAAGGTTGTGAAGCCTTTCTTAGAAGTTAAGACCTTGCCAAAGAAACTCAGAGCTTGCATGTTGTTCTTTTTACAAAATCCTTCCATTTTCATCGATCATCATGGGAAAAATAGTATTGGAACTTTGGCCTGATTTATTGTCTTCAATAGTTATATGATGAGAGAGAGTTTGATTTAGGGCTGAGAAAAACATTAGGTGGCCGAGATTAAATTTCAGCTGATCCAACAGTCATCAATTTTCTACATTTAATTTATATATATATATATATATATATTTAACTTTCAGTTCGGTTGGGGATTAAATTATACTATTTTAGTGGTATAAAATTATTAAATTAATATTTTTCTTATTGTGTAATGGGTACGTACGTGTATACCTATATCAGCCCATTATTTTAACTGGTGCTTATTGGGTTACTTGATAACGACCCGATTCATTATTATATCGATCCGAAAACCTGTTAATTTAATGTCGTTTCGTGTCGGGTTAACAGGTCATGTCAAAAATTGGCAGCCAAAGACTAGGGCAGGTAAAAATAGTTGATTATCATTTAATTTTCTTTTCACAGGTAGCTTCAAACTTAAACTTCTTCAATCCGATAAATGTATTGATAAGCATGGAGCAAAGGGTCCTTCAATTGTTTAATGTTCAATTCCTGGTACCGAAGCAAGGTGGTCCTCCAACTATTGCGACGAGGATCCTTTACTGATGCTAAGTTTGGGAGGTAATGTTTTTCTGAATCAACATTATCAAGGAGGCTTTTTTAGCCATGTCATAGGCCCATAAACTTATTCGCATTCTGCTATGTTGCTTATTTATTACTTAAAGTTCGTTTACTTTACAAAAATTTATCGGATTAAGAATCTCTTCACATTTACAAAGACAAAACAAATAGTCACACAAGCACATACTCATTATCCAATTCCCAATATGAGGGACCAAATGGGTATAGTGTTTGGGGGAGACAAGCTCTCCCCCTAGCAAAAGGAAAATCTTGAAGACAAGGCAACATGTTGGACCAAAATCATTAGTGTTGAAAAAGATACCACTATCAAATCAGTGGCATACTGTGCCCATCTTGCTACATTCTGAGCACGACACTACATTGAGGGTGAGCATTTTGATGGAAATTTTCCACCGTCGTCGTCCATAAGCAGAGGAAGAGGAAGAAAGCAGTGATGGAAAACCCTAATGTAACCTCAACACCTCGAGGAGATTGGAGTCAAATGCAAATCCTGCATCGTGAGTGCCAGAAAAGGATGAATGTTATGAAATAAATCGCAAGAAGTGAAGGACATTAAGATAGAACTATGGCTAAATAAGGAAATATTTAGCTTTGTTTGACAGAAATCGACAAACACAAGGAAGAATTTTGGTTGGAGGATTCTCGACATCAAAGGATCAAAGAAGAAACTGACAACGGAAGCTTTGGTTAGAACATAAGAGTTCAATAATGCAGAAACGAAAGTGGTTGTGAAAATCTCAAAAGAGAAGCAGTTATTTAAAAGCAAATCATTAGAAGATTTCACCATTGAAAACAAAGAGTCGTGTACCTTGGGATCAATATGTGCAAAGATCAAAGCCAATTAATGAAACGTGTGGAGAATCATGCACACAAAATAGAGGCGTTCATCATCATTGCAGTTGAGTTTTCACGATTCTAGAGGTCGTGTGATGGAAACCGAAGCAACCAACTACCCCGCTTTGTCAGAGTGCCAAACTAGCTCACAAAGAATCTAAAGACTAAACGGTACGTTTTCTAGCTTACTCCAAAAGGCATCATCTTTGGTTAACAATTCATCCTCAAAAGGAACAATTTGGCTCTTAGATAAATGGTTAAGGGCAATTATGGGACCATGATTTTCTTGAGTCGAAGTAAGGCTGATCCAAATACAGTTACCTTAGAAGTTCGGTCATGGACTCACCAACTCCGAGGCGGAGCTGTATTAGACATAACAGCGGTGTTACCATCACCCTATTCCAGGGTAATAAGCGTAGTCCTAGCGACTCCACTGGATGACCATGCTTGTCCCGCAGAACACGTGATCTGATCCAAATATGGCCATAATTAGATCCTTTAAGTCTTCGAGTTCCTATAATCTAGGAATTGGCGTGTGCTGCAAGTAATCATAACTACTAAGAGGATGAAATATCTACTTTTAGATATCCTCTAAGAGATTCTCCCAGCTTAGAACGAGGATTCTATCCTAAAAATGTCTATCTCCCCACGGTATAATACACCCATCTAGGTTCATCTATTGTAATGCCAATCTAAATACTTCAATACATTAGCCCACTGCTTGAGTCGAAAATCACTGACTAACTTGACCATCGAAGAGCCTTTGGACAGCACACCCCCTCCTCCTGCACCGGTCTCAGGCTTGCTCACGGTTGTTTACTGTTTTGCAGGTTACTCGAGTTTGTGCTCAACCACCACTCACAATGGTGCACGAATTTGGTTCCAACAGAATGGTTTCGTCGCACAAAGGCCTTTTCCTTTTGATCAGGCCAAGATCTCTCCATTTCTTGCAATTCATCATTTTCATCAAATTCACTCTCTTTCTCTCTCTCTCCAAAATTCATCCATTGTAAACTGATCGGCTCCCTCTTTAGCATTCACCTACAACATCTCTTCCCAAATCTCTCTATCTCTCATAGTCCCGCAAAGATATTACATTTAATCTTAATAATTTTGAAGTTGTGAAATTTGTAATTAAATCAAGTGTTCTTAGTTTATATTGTGAATTTGTTATATATATATTGTGAATGTGTTATTGATTAGTATGTTTTAATATTTGTAAGAATTTTGTTTAAAAACAATTGGGGAGATTGTTGAGGGATAGGTTTGGAATGTTGAGAGATAGGTTGTATGGCCGAGTTGGGGAGGGGGACGGGTGGTGAGGGGGACAGGTTTGGGGAATAAAAAAGGTTTGGGGACAGGAACCGTGAAAAGGGGTACATGTTTGGGGAAGGGGACGAGTAGGGATGGGGATGGTTGGGGAGGGAGATGAGTGGGGATGGGAACGGTTGGGGAGTGAGACAAGGTGGGATAAGACATCGGGTGATATGATAAAGATAATTTTTTTGTTATATTACAATTTTTTAGGAAATATCACAATTTTTGTGTATATTATAAATTCTTATAAAATATTAGACATATTTAGAAAAGTTGGGAATTTCTAGAATTTTTTTACATAGATACCTAGGCGCCACATTGTCGTCACCATTTTTCTTGGCTAACGAGTCATGGTTGAATATGACACAGGACATGGGCGTCCAGCATCCCCACGAGTTCATTCAATGTTGAATTAATCGATACGTGTAATCATCTGCCTTAACTGCCCTTTGACTACCCATAAATGGAGGAACATCTCCTCCGAAGTGAAGCAAGCCCTAATGGCAGAGCTCTCAGGTGTTTTTTTTATTTATAATAATTTAATAATTTAATTATGATAATTACTAAATTATTGTACTTTTATAACTAACACTTGTTTTTTGTCTATTTCAGATCAATTTTGATATTAATGTAGAACACTCGCGTACGTTAAACTGCGTTAATCGGCTATGAACTAAGAGATTCAAAGAGTGGATGTTCGAGCTGCGCACCCAGTACAGGACTTTGCAAGTCATGAAGAAGCTCTGACCCATCCATCCCATGAATTTGCAAATACAATGGACTAGTGGGAGTGGCTCCGTGGTTATTTTCAGAATTTATAAATTCTGGAAATAACATCTTCCATGGGACGAGTGAAGTTGTTTATTATCCGGAATAATTTTTTCTTTCCAATAATGTTGTAAGAACTTTGATATTTTTAATTTAATGTACATGTTGCACGATGACCCTATCCTTCGGCCAACGATATCAACTAATTTTTCCTCTTCAGTTAAAGCATGTCGGCGGGCAAAGTTGACAAAAAATTATTTTTATACAAATTTAGTTTTTGCACAACGACAAGTTTTCGTCGAGTGAAACATTGTCCGCGGGGCCTCGACCGTCAACGAAGACTTGCTCGATGAAGTTTAGTCGCCATGTTCATCAGGCAAGACCTCGTTGCCCGACGAAAGTGTTTTACGACTGCTTTTGCTCGACGACTTTTACCTGACGGAATTTCATCGCCTTATCTTTTTTCGCGACGAACATTGTCCTTAAGAGACGTAACAGAATTCATCTCCCAAGTCGGTTTTTTCGTAGTGTATATCTACTGATTTTTTATAATGCAACTCCCTTTTAATTGATAGTTATTCAATCCTAGTAACCCAAAAGCTACACACATATCTTTTTGCTTACAGTTGATTTTAACAAAATCCCAGCAGTCTGCATAAATTTTCTAGAATATTCGATAATTATCTCTGGGAAGAATGCTATATTTTTCACTTTACTTACCGAAACGTAATGAAAGTTCATAGTAATCTTCACTCAACTAATGAAAGAGTAAGCAGCCTAATTAAGATATAGGGCATAAGATATAAAAATAAATGAGTTGGGGTTGAATTGTTAATAACAAAATATTCAAAGTTTGTTAAAATAAAGAGTGTTGTTGGAGATGGAAAGTTAAACTAAATAGCTAAATTAATTTTTTGGCACTTTTGACTTGCTAGTTAATAAAAATTTAGAGCTTTTTATATAGATGTTTATAGTGTTAGAGGCTTAGAGCATCTTCAAGAGACTTTTTAATATAACTAGTGGCGGATCCAAAATTCTACCATCGGGTGGTTCTAATCAAGGCACGCTAGGATAGGCGCTACTCAGGTGGCGAGTTGGGGCCTAGGCGAACTAGGCAGATTTAAATAAATTTAATATATAACATATAATAAGCGCCTATTTACACTTTAAAAAACTATACTTATGTTTAGGATTTGAGTTTATTATTTTAAATAGGTTTATTATTTGACATATAACTGTTTGGGCCCAAAAATATCAGTTTGGGCCGAGTATAGAATTATTCTTGGCCCAGCGTTTAGTTCTAGACCGGTTAGGTCGTGGGCTTCCGAACCTGGGTCATTTAAGCCATGCTGCAAGACGAGTCGAATCCTGGTACAATGAGGAGTCTCGGCAAGATTAATAACCCGGAAGTGAATCCGGCTTAATAAAGGACTAGGTTCACAATTATGGTGAAAATAGGACTAGTCGAGTTGGTATTTGATCAAAAGAAGAAGTCCTATTCCGGGTAGGGTTTTAACTCGACCTTGAAGGTATCCGATGCTATAAATAGAGGAGGTTGTACATCATTCAGGCCCCTCTAATTCAACACACAACTGCCCTGCGCAAACTCTCTCAACAACTTTGAGATTTTTATTTTTCCTTTTCGCTGACACATCTTCCGTTGGCATCAACAATACTGTGAAAGCAACCGATGATATCTTAAGTCGGCATAGATAGCTCTGTTGCCGTAGAATCAGTCGGTCTCACAACATCTTCCATTGGCATCAACAGCACTGCGGCGAGGACGGTTGGTTACCTATCCAAGTCTCGGTCGAGAAGGATTTCCGAATCCTTATTGATTGAGGTCATCTCATTAGCCTTCTCGGCGAAGTGAGGTGTTACAGTTTACTGAGCTCGGCGCATCGCACGCCGAGTTATTTTATGATTGGATACTCTCAAGTGGGATTTGGATTCGGAATTCAGACGGTCGAACCACGTTCACTATTAAGACTTATATTCACTTTGAGTATTTGTGCCCTTACACTTTGGTGTCGATTCGGCGTGAGTTTACTCTGACGAACAACATCACTGTGACCGAATCCGACGACGGCGATTCATGAACTTCGTAAGAATAGTAGGCTTGTCTTCAGGTTCGAGAACCCAAGAGGCCGAGACGTGTTCCTTCCTTAGTTGCAATCGTAAGACGTAGAAGTCAGCCGCTCACCCAACGCAACATCAACAAATTTACTCCTCGGTCGACGAGTTGGCAAGCCCCGCATTCACCGAAGGACGTAGTTAGCTTATAGATTACTCGGCCTGCGCGCCATGTAGGTTTGGTAGTTTTTAGGGTCAACATTTTGGCACGCCCAGTGGGACCCAGTGCTAAACTACGAAGTTCATGCCAATTGAAACGCGATCGGTAAAAAAGAAAACTATGGGAAAATCAACAGCCGATTTGCCAATTCAGAACATAGGACAAAGTGTGCCACAGGCGTAGAATCCCATCAGCGTCGTAACACCTGAGTCCACGAGCGCGACTCGTCGAGAAAGGGAAGTTAATCTCGGCGGTCAGTTTCACAGTCTTGAAATCCCTGACAGGAACACCTGCGTTCTCAATGAAGGGATAATAGAAGATTGTGACGAGGATGGTGGCGAAAGATCTGATCCACCAACAAGGTCGTTTCTTCGAAAACGACTTGACGAGCAATCTCGGACGGTTGAACAGACGTTTAGTCGAGGAATCGATAAACTTCATGACGTGATACGCAATACCAGTGAGGCACAAACCAGATTACTCGAAATACTGGTTAGTAAGGTCACGACGGTAGGTCTTTCGATCTTGCCCAGCACTTGCCACCAAGAAATAATCTATTACCAAGTGCACCGGTCGAGTCAATCCATGCTCGGCTCAAACCAATTAACTTGGAAAAATGAGGAGAATCAAATAGTAGGTCAGACGGATCCGACCAGAGAGTGGAAGCAACACCCGTCGATATGACCGAGGTCCAACGGATGATCGATTCGGCCATGAAGAAAGGGCCGAAGTTCCCTAAATTTATACATTCGTATCCAGCTTATGTGGAATAGTTCAAATACCCTAGAGGTTTCAAAATCCTGGATTTCAACCTTTTCACCGAAGAATCATCCTTATCCTCATTAGAACATGTGGCTCGTTTCACCGCGCAATGCGGAGATGTCAATAGCGACTTTCACAAGTTACGACTTTTCAACTTTTTGCTGACAGGTTTAGCGTTTGCTTGGTATATCAACCTTCCACCGAATTCTGTCCAGAGCTGGGAGGAGTTGGTCGAGAAATTTCATGAGCAGTTTTATCGGCCAGGGATGGAAATGTCAGTGTCCTCGTTAGCAAGGATGGCTCAACCGTCCGACGAGTCACCAATGGATTATCTTACCATATTTAAATCAGCCAGGAATTGGTGCCAAGTACCTCTCCCCGAAGTCGAATTCGTCAGACTTGCTCTGAATGGTCTTGACGTAGAATACAAAAAGAAATTCTTGGGGGCAAACTTTCGGGATATGTATGAACTAGCCCAGCATGTCGAGTAATATGATTATTTGCTCCGCGAAGAAAAGATTTCGAAAGCTCCATCTTGAGGGACGATCTACAAAAATCCCAATGTCAACTACGCATCGACCGAAGGTGAATGCGTTAGTGTGGACGCAGTTGAAATAGTAATAGATAAGCCATACGTTTGCAAGGCGCTGACTCAAATTGACTCTAAGGAAGTCAAAACCCGCTCGGCCACTGAAGAAACAATGAAAACGTCAAAAGTTTATACTTTTGATATTACAAAGGTCGATGCAATTTTTGATCAATTGTTATCAGTGAGCATCATCAGACTTTGGCCTGGGCATAACATTCCCAAGGCCGAAGAGCTTAAAGGAAAGATATATTGCAAATACCATAATTCAAGCAAACATATGACAAATAATTGCGTCGTGTTTGGAGACAACATCGAAAGCTGGATTGATAATGGCAAACTCAGATTTCCAGAGAAGAAGATGAGTGTTGATACTGACCTATTTCCCACGGCAACAGTAAATATGGTAGATGCACGCCTACCTAAGGACAAAGGAAAAAGGAAGGCCGAAACTGTTACAACGCAACGCGTTCTGAATCAGAATTCTCGGCCACGTTTCACTGCTGATTTTCATTCAAACAAACCACCTACAGCTCTAACAGGACCCGCTATTGTCAAGCCCATGACAGAATACAGCACTGACGAAGAAGGTGGGTCGGCGCTTTTATGCAGAAAGTGTAAAGCAAATGTCAACGCCGAGCCAAAGGAAAAGTTATCTCCGGCTATAATGGAACAACCTACAGCCGCCACACAGTAAAAAGAGCTCAACGCAGGCCAACATCAAGGGGTTTTTTATAGGCTCGGCCTTAAAGTACGGGTGGAAGAAACACCTTCGGTCAGACGACGCCTGATTTTGATACCCCGTTTTATGACGAAGATTATTACATCTGCAATTCTAGCAGCTCAGAATCATCGCAGAGCCAAAAAACTTTCAAACCTCCCGAACCTCGAGATCAGCGTTGGTATACATATCACTCCTCGAAAGGTGTATACACTGCACTGTCCAAATCCCAAAAACATTGGCACCAAAGAATAGACTGCATGGAGCGTCGACAGGCAGCCCAAGAAATTTTGATCCCTAAATGGCGACCGAAGGAAACAGTTGCCAATGATGATGAACGACCATCTCTAACTATTATGACAAAGCTGGTTCAAGGGAAACGGCTAGTCAATCGAGATGTTGAAACCACATTTGAGGAGGCTGATAAACGGATCAAACTTCTTCTCCGGCCTGGAGAAATGAAGGCACGCTTTGAGCATTTCAGGCAAGAAGCTGAAAACAAACTGTCCTCGCCAACCATACAAGAACCTTTGATCAAAATTCGACGGAATTTACATCCACCATTTCTCGGGAAGGCCTTGGAATATATGCAAGAATTTCATAAAAAACATTCGGCCAACGATCTATATGGTTTGCCGAAAGCATGTTAAGATACAATCGATATCGTTCTAACTTGCCCGGATGCCGAGCGAATTATTTAGAAAACCTCAGACCCGGGATTGAAAGCTAGGTTCCAACATATACGAAAAGCTCGAGTCCTTGGCTTTGAAGTCGATCCATATACTGATATCGATGTAGCCGACCTTCCTTTCTCCATCGAGGACCTTCAATATTTACGATACCACTTCGAAGTTTTTTTTGCCGTTTCTCTCTTCGGCCTCACGGCCGATGAAATAACACAAGTTGCACGGTTGGATGCCTATCTTGACACCAGGGATGCCCGTATAATGTACCAAGAGCAAGCTCGTATCCTGGCATCAATCCCAGACACAATTCCGATTTCAGACGCACCTGAGGCACCTACACAGAATAAACAGGTTTTTGAAGAGACACCGCGGGAACAAACCATTGAAGAATAAGCGAAGGAGTTTCTTGGTACAACTCCGACGGAAGCAGATGCCGCTGTCGGTGACCACGAAAGAGAAGAGGTTGAAGAGGATGATCGTAACCCGATGGGCCCGTCGGTCCTGGATAACATGGAAATCAGTATGGTTCATGTTTTGCCCGCTGATTTTCAGTCGAGCACATCTCAACCGAATTTCCTTGATGGCGACGTAATTACCGAGGAAGCTGGTCACATTGATTTTGTAATTGTTGCTAATGACGAGTCGATAACAAAAGATGACAACCTCAAGGCAGCTTTAGCCGAATTGTTTCCTCGCTCATCATCGGCTAAACTTCATCATTTGAAACCATTGTAAGTAACGGCCCATATCGAAGGGTATCCAGTCTCCAAAGTTTTTGTCGACTGTGGAGCCACTGTCAATATCATGCCTGTAAACGTCATGAAGGCGTTACGCCGCTCCAATGACAAACTTATTCCCTCTGGGATCACGATGAACAGTTTTGTCAGAGATAAATCCCAAACCAAAAGGGTGCTTCCTTTAACGGTAAACATTGTCGGCCGTAATCACATGACCGCCTTTTTTATCGTCGACTCCAAGACTGAGTATAATGCACAGCTTGGTCGAGACTGGATTCATCAAACCAGCTGTATTCCTTCATCATTGTATCAAATGCTCGTTTTTTGGGACGGTAAATCGGTCATTGTTCACCCGGCCGATAATCAGCCCTTCGAAGCTAACATGATCCAAGCACGGTATTATGATGACCACGTCGGCTACATCACCCTACAAGGTTTCAATGATGAAGGATGGCCGACTCATATTTCTATTCAAAAAGCTATCGAGGTTGGCACCGAAACTGTCCACCAGGATTCGGCGAGACTCGGTTTAGCTAACTTCATCCCCGACCCTGATGTTTGACACCGATCGGGAAAAACATCGGGCCGCGGTTTCATCTACTATGGAACGACTGCTGGCTCATTGGTATGCTATATCTAAGCAACCAAATTCAGGCATTAACCTCGTCGAGTTCCTCTCCAAATGAGATAATGATCCTGTCTTATCTCTTGACAAAATTCAAGCTGCCCCGACCGAGCTCGAAAACAATCGGCCCCAAGTCAAAGACCCTTTGGAAGAAATTAATGTTGAGGCGGTCGATGACCCACGACCTTTATTTATTAGTGCTTTACTTCCCCAACCTATGAAAACCGAACTTCGTGCCCTGCTTGAGGAATTCAAAGATTGTTTTGCTTGGAGCTACCATGAAATGCCTGGCTTAGATCGCACTCTCGTCGAGCATGAATTACGTATTAAACCTGGATGTAAACCCTTCCGTCAACCACCTCGACGATTCTCGACCGAAGTGTAACACGGTATCAAGGATGAACTGGTTCAGCTTTTGAAAGCAGGGTTCATTTGGACAGCTCGATACGTTAAATGGTTGGCCAATATCGTTCCTGTTTTAAAGAAAAGTGGTGCATTGCGCATTTGCATCGACTTCAAAAATTTGAATCTGGCAACTCCCAAAGATGAGTATACAATGCCGATTTCGGATTTGTTGATCGATGTCGCGGCGAATCATGCAATCTTATCTTTTATGGATGGACATGCCAAGTACAACCAAATTTTCATTGCCAAAGCCGATGTACACAAGACTGCTTTTCGCTGCCCGGGGGCACTCGGCACTTACGAATGGGTTGTCATGCCATTCAACCTTAAGAACGCCGGCGCCACATACCAACGAGCAATGAACACCATATTTCATGATTTAATTGGAACCATTGTCGAAGTCTACATCGACGATGTTGTAATTAAATCTAAACGCTGGCAGACACATCTGGATGATCTCAGACAGGCTTTCCTCCGTATGCATCAACACAACCTCAAAATGAATCCTGCCAAATGTGCCTTTGGTGTGTCGGCCAGTAATTTTCTCGACTTCCTCGTGCATCACCGTGGGATTGAAGTGGATGAAAATAAAGCACGCGCAATCATCCATGCTCCACCCCCGATGACGAAGAAACAACTACAGTCCTTACTCGGGAAGATAAATTTTCTCCGCCGATTTATAGCTAACTCGACGGGTAAAATGAAAGCGTTCTCCACGCTTTTAAAACTTAAGGACTCAGATAAATTTGAGTGGACAGACGAGCATCAGGCGGCGTTTACGCAAATCAAAGTCTCCCTCACGACACCACCTGTCCTTGTTCCACCCCGGCGCGGGAAACCTCTCAAGCTATATATCTCGACGGTCGAAGAGTCCATCGGTTGCCTCCTCGCACAAGACAACGATGCCGGACGAGAGCAAGCTATTTTCTACCTCAGTCGAAATCTCAATCAACCGGAGGTTAATTATTCCGCCGTCGAGAAACTTTGTCTCGTCATATTTTTCACCGCCTCCAAGCTTCGGCATTACATACTCCCATCGGTCACCCAAGTCATTGCCCAGACCGACGTCATCCGCTACATGCTCACCTGACCAATCGTCAAAGGCCGAATTGGGAAGTGGACAATGGCGTTGTCCGAGTTTAGCTTGCAATACGTGCCCCAGAAAGCTGTCAAAGGCCAGACACTGGCGGATTTCCTCGCTTAACACCCTTCCCCCTATGGTTTTGGGGGCACCGACGTCGAAATCGGCATGGTTGAAACGGCGATAATTACTGGATGATGTACTTTGACAGCTCAAGTACTTCATCCTCGGCTGGCATCGGAATTGTCATTCAATCCCCAAACCACGATCGTTAGTATTTTTCGCTCAAGCTAGATTTTGAATGCACAAATAATCAGGCCGAATACGAAGCCCTTATTATCGGCCTTGGCATCCTTCATGACTTACGGGCAACCCGTGCCCTCATCCTCGGTAACTCCGAACTCATGATTAACCAACTTAATGGGTCTTTTCAATGCATGAGTTGTACCCTGGCACCCTACCACATGGCCGCCAACTATTTGGCCGAATCCTTCGATGGTATTACATTTGAACATATTGCTTGGATTCATAATACCGACGCAGACGAATTGGCTCAAATCGCCTCCGATGCATAACTCCTAGGGGGCAAGCTAGGCCAAGAAATACCCGTGTTACGACAGCTATACCTGGCCTTGGTTAACCAGCAAGTTCTTCGACACGACAACGTAATACGCACCAGAGTCATGTCCTAACCGTCGTTGTTAGACCGACAAGACCTTATAGAAGTTTGTGTTATCGAGGTAATACCAGATGATTGGCGAAAACCCATTATGCAGTATCTTGACAATCCCAATGGCAAACACAGTCGCAAGACAAGAGTTCACACCACAAACTATGTCACGTACCAAAACGAGTTATACCGAAAGGGTGAGGATGGTCTATTACTGCTATGCCTCAGCCCCCAAGATAATGCTCAAGCAATCACAGAAGTCCATGAAGGGGTTTGCGGAGCTCATCAGTCCGGACGTAAAATGCGGTGGTTGCTTCGACGACACGGTTATTTTTGGCCAAGAATATTAAAGGATTGTATCGAGTTCACACGAAGGTGCACACAGTGTCAGATTCATGGTCTTATACAAAGGGTCCCGGCCGAGTCATTACATTCGGTCACTAAACCATGGCCGTTTAGAGGATGGGCAATGGACGTAATCGGCAAAATCACACCATCTTCCGGGGTTGCCAAGAACGCATGGATATTGGTAGCAACCGATTACTTCACGAAATGGGTCAAAGCAAAATCGTATGCCGAGCTAACGTCTAAAGAAGTTTGCGACTTTGTGGAAGAACACATTGTGACCAGATTTGGCGCACCAGAAACGATTTTAACTGATAATGGCACAATCTTTACAGCCAAGAGGTTTAAAGAATATACGGCAAGTCTGAAAATTCGGCTTGAACAGTCTACACCATATTATCCACAAGCAAATGGGCAGGCCGAGACAAGTAACAAAGTGTTGATCGGCATTCTCGAGAAAATAATAAAAGAGAGGCCTGGCATGTGGCATTTAAAGTTAAATGAGGCTTTATGGGCATATCGAACATTGCTCCGATCGACAACTGGGACAACCCCGTATGCACTAACCTATGGACACGACGTAATGTTACCAGTCGAGCTAAGCATAAATTCGTTATGAACAATTGAACAGAGTAGTCTGTTCAGCACCGAATATAATCAGTCGATGAGACAGAAGTTAGAAGACTTAGAATAAGCGCGACTCGACGCTTATAACTTGCTGGTGGCACAAAAACAGATTGCCGAGCGAGCATACAATCAAAAGGTCCGACAGAAAACATTTGGCGAAGGAGAATTAGTTTGGCAAACAGTGTTGCCCATAGGAATTAAAGACCCTAGGTTCGGCAAATGGTCGCCAACTTGGGAAGGGCCTTTCGTCATACATAAGGTTCTCGACAAATACTCATATCATCTTAGAGACCGAACTAGTTTAGTTCACAAATTGCCAATCAATGGGAAGTTTTTAAAGAAGTACTATCCAATCACATGGGAAATGCGGGAATAGAAAATCATTTCATTAAGATCGGTAGAAGAATACATAAATTGAGTTGGTCGACCAGTTTACATTTAAATAAATTCAGGGCGAAGGAGGAAGAAAAGTGTCGAGAAGAGTCTTAAGCTCCAGCCACCACACCTCGCCCATTATGACCTCGGCATGCCGGTTCTTCTTGTCCATCTTCAACTGCTCGATTCATTTTGCGCTCCCCGCATACTTAGTCAGACAATCTCTGCCGCCCGACTCGAAGTCTTTCGCAATCTCAAAAGCAATAGCCGACCTTCGTTTTACCAGTTCGGCTATTTGACAGTCGAGGTCGGCCAAAGCTTCCCCTTTTGCCTTTAAAGCATCAATCTTTGGATGAAGATCGTCTTGGACGGCCATGGCAGCTTTCAAATCTTGTTCAGCCCGAAGAGCGTTCTCAAGGACACTAAAAGTCTCCCAAACTTGCTCTAAGGCAAACGATGGCTTCGGCGCTCATTTGACCATCTGCGCTGAGGTCGTTTAGGTAGGCACCCAATAAATTGAGGCCTTTGCATTCAAGGACTTGCGACGTAGAAAAAGACAAAACTTCTTGCACCCGAACCAGAGCAGTTGAATCGGGGGGGGTCAGTTGTAAGGGCCGAAGGGCCAGCCGCTCCAACAGTACTTGACAGGAGGGCTTTGAACTCGACTTCCCATGAAGCCTGCACACAAAAATCAGTTTAAGCTCAAGGAAATCACGAAAAAGGTAGCAAGAAGGTTTTGTTTTTAAACCTGCCGGGAGGAGACTTCGGCCATGTCTTCAGGATCGTTGCTCGAACCTAAAGAACTTAAAGGCCGAAATGGCTTCCTATGAAGGAATATTGAGGTCCTGGTCCTGCGGATGAACGGACGTTTCCGCCGTCACTTCTGGCTCTCCTACAGGTCGTTTACCACGGTCGGCCGTAGAGGGGCCGACTTGGACAGCCACCTCGGACACAGGAGAAGGCACCTAACATTTAGTATTTTCCTGGTTTAGAGTTCTATGGCAGAGAAATAACCAAGGAAATGCGGTAAAGGGTACTTACAAAGGCCGAAGTGGCTTCCTGCGGAGAAATATTGAGGCCCTGATCCTACGGATGAATGGGCGTTTCCACCGCCGCTTCTAGCTCTCCAGCAGGTCGTTTACCACGGTCGGCCGTAGCAGGGTTGACTTGGACAGCGGGGTCGAAAGTGACTCGCCAGTGGAACCTCGTCGCTCCCGTCGCTCTCTTCCAGAACGAAGGCCGAGGGTTTTGGATTTTCAGGATAAGTTACCTCGGTCACAGGGACTGCCTCTTCTGGGACGGGTGCAGCCTCGACCAGTGGAACAACAACTGGTTCACCGACTTTAGAAACAGGCCTTACTTGGACTGTTTCTTCGGTCGAAATTGATCATTTCTCAACTAAAGCTTAGGTGATTAGGGGAGAAGGGGAAACACTGGGAGTCGTCGCCCCTGTAGTTTGACTGGAGATAACGTGAATCACCCGTTCCCCTTTCTTCACCAGTTTTTTAACCCGTTTGGCGGGCCGAGGGGCTTCGATGGCTGGCTCGACCTCTTAACGAGGTCGTTTGCTCAGCACGGCATGCACAGCAATCTTGGCCTTCTTGGAAACGACCAATTTTTTCTTGGCCGCAGCCGCAGCGACCACTTCCACCTTTTTCAATGGCCGACTGCCTGGAAAAGTAAAAGCAAATCAACAAAGCCGATCAGTAGTTTAAAATTGAAGAAAAAAGGTAGAAATAAACGGTTACCTTGGGGTTGGGGCGCAAGAGCCTTCTTAGGTCAATCACCGAAGATTTTGTTCAGAACGGTTTCAACCGAAACACCAAAAAACTATTGGGTATACTCTTCCCACCAATCACCGAATGTGTCAATGCAAAGAGGCTCTAGAGTGACCGGTCGAAGATGGAATTTTTTGCACCGTTCCTGGAACTCTCTTTTGGCGTCGTTGCATTCCTTCTCTGAAGAGCCAGGTTCGCATCCGCGGCTTAGGACGGACCGTGAGGAGAGAAGGGGGACTGGGCAACCTTGAAGGTAGCCAAGCTGCCGAGTGAGGAAGTTGGGATGATACGCTTCCCAACTCGTTTAGCGACCCTCATAGCAGAGAGGCAGGTCGCGGGCAAGCACGAAAGACCCCTAGGATTGACGAAGGTCGGCATCTTCATTCGTGTCCCACGCTGATGTAGGGAGTCTGATCGACAAAGGGTATTCTTGACGACGGTAGATCAAGAACTCATCATCAGAAAGGTCGTCAAGAGCGAAAAAGTATCTGAACACTTCTTCGACTTGGTGAGAGGGGATTGGCCGAAAAGCCAGCTGAGGGCCGAGCGCTTTCTTAGGCGAGAAATCGGCAATCGTTGGCTAAAAAAGAGCAAAGTAGACCTGCAGCCAGAGTTGGAAGACCCAGAGGGGACCATTCTGCTGCGGATCGACCTTATCTAGGGTCGTTTCGGCCAAGCAGTGTAAGAGATGGGCGAGAATGGCGGGGCTGAGTGCTAGAGTGTGACCACTTGCTAGGGCTTCGGCCACTGGCATATTCTCGACTAGACACTTATTAGATTTAGTACAACAGATAAATTTGTTGTACCAATAGAAGAGGAAAGCCTCGTGTTCTCCTTCTCGCAGAGCTTCTTCTCTTCAGCCGGTAAAATGGAGATAGAGGGTGTTATAATTGAAGAAGTTCTTATGAAGCTTGTAAACCTCTTCTTTCGAGGGTATTTGGCCTTCACCACTTAGCGTCTCAAAGGCCCATTTGTCGAATAGCGCCTTCAAGTTAAGGTTCGACGGGTACCTAGAGAGGGCAGCGTCAATTGGGATTCCAGTCGGGGAAGTCCCCAAGATGGCAGTGAGATCAAAGATGGTAGGGCCAATGGGGCCGAGAGGGATGACCATGGTGTTAGTGGCCGAACACCAGAAGCATAAGGCCACTAGGAGGAGCTCCTTGTCCAGGATGACCTCCATAGACGAGAGGTGAATGGCATCGTAAATGCCGAGGACTTTCCATTGCTCGCCGAAGAGCTTCTCCATTCATACAACCCAGGCTACCCAGGTTGTAGTGGTCGAATGCCAAGAGCCTTGAGGCCTTGCCACATCCCACTTCGGCCATTCAAACCCTTGTAGCAAAGGCGACAGTCAGTGTTTCTAGAGAAGCCCAATGATGGTTGATGGTACTGTCGCTTTAAAGAAATGACCCAAGATTTGATGAGGGGTGCTCATGTCACTTTCGAACCGTATGGTTTTGATCGAACTTCGATCAATAATGTTCTGACATTGGTCGCATTCCTTGGAAAGCTTGAAGATGAAGGAAGCCATTGTAAGGGGATTAAAAGAATGCGAGACGAAATGAGCTTTTCTGGGTTGGGAGATTTGAAGACAAAGATCTGGAAGGAAGGAGTGCACCAGAGAGCGATGGCAAGAATTTCAGAAAATTTGAAAGCGTAAAGTACAAATGAGAGAATTTCGGTATTTATAGAACGGTAGAAGGAAGGGCAATCGTTCGAAATTCAAAATGAAGGGTAAAATCGACCGAGAAATTCGTTAATCATTATGAACATTTAGAAAATCCAGTTGAGAATACCAAGGTTTCGTGTTTAGGGGGACACACGATTGCGTGTGGCGGCGAGATTTATGGTGAAAAATGTTTTGGCGTCTGCACAATGCTGAATGGTTCGCAGATCGAGGCGGCATGGTTATGTTCAGCAACGAGGTCATGATGATATGACGGTTCAGGGAGCCGCACGCTTTAAACGTCATTATTGGGGATTAGCCATATAAAAAGATGCCACATGGTGTATTGGTTAGCAAGATCAAGATCGTGCAATCGTGCTCAATAAATACGCCTCGAGAATAAGAGTATTTGGATTTTGAGTTTTAATTTCACTTCTTTAAGGCTGGAGCTCGACCAGAGGATTCAGGTCGAGGACCTCAGAAGCGAGGGGGCAATGTTTGGGCCCAAAAATATCAGTTTGGGCCTAGTATAGAATTATTCTCAGCCCAGCGTTTAGTTCTGGACCGGTTAGGTCGTGGGCTTCCGAACCTGGGTCAGTTAAGCCATGCTGCAAGACGAGTCGAATCCTGGTGCAATGAGGAGTCTCGGCAAGATTAATAACCCCGAAGTGAATCCGGCTTAATAAAGGACTAGGTTCACAATTATGGTGAAAATAGGACTGGTCGAGTTGGTATTTGATCAGGAGAAGAAGTCATAATCCGAGTAGGGTTTTAACTCGACCTTGAAGGTATCGGGTGCTATAAATAGAGGAGGTTGTACATCATTCAGGCCCCTCCAATTCAACACACAACAACCCTGCGCAAACTCTCACAACAACTTTGAGATTTTTATTTTCTCTTTTCGCTGACACATCTTCCGTTGGCATCAACAGCACTGTGAAAGCAACCAGTGATATCTTAAGTCGGCATAGATAGCTCTATCGCCGTAGAATCAGTCGGTCTCGCAGCATCTTCTGTTGGCATCAACAACACTGCGACGATGACGGTTGGTTACCTATCCAAGTCTCAGTCGAGAAGGATTTCCAAATCCTTATTGATTGAGGTCATCTCATTAGCCTTCTCGGCGAAGTGAGGTGTTACAGTTTACTGAGCTCGGCGCATTGCACGCCGAGTTATTTTATGATTGGATACTCTCAAGTGGGATTTAGAGTTCAGCATTCAGACGGCCGAACCACGTTCACTATTAAGACTTATATTCACTTTGAGTATTTGTGCCCTTACACTTTGGTGTCAATTCGGCATGAGTTTACTCTGACGAACAACATCACTGTGACCGAATCCGACGACGGCGATTCGTGAACTTCGTAAGAATAGTAGCCTTGTCTTCAGGTTCGAGAACCCAAGAGGCCAAGATATGTTCCTTCCTCAGTCGTAATCGCAAGACGCAGAAGTCAGCCGCGCACTCAACGCAACATCAATAAATTTACTTCTCGGTCGAGCTCGGCCGACGAGTTGGCACGCTCTGCATTCACCGAAGGACGTAGTTAGCTTATAGATTACTCGGCCTGTGCGCCACGTAGGCTTGGTAGTTTTTAGGGTCAACAATAACATACAAAAACATCATAATTTTTGCTTTAGCAATTTAGTGAATTAGATGGTATGAGATGAAAGTTTAAGTGTGTCACACCCCAGTCCGGCTCCGCCGTAGCACGATATTGTCCGTTTTGGGCTTACCATTCTCTCACGGTTTTGTTTCTGGGAACTCACACAAGAACTTCCCAGTGGATCACCCATCCTAGGAATGCTCTCGCCCGAACTCACTTAACTTTGGAGTTCTGATGGACTCCAAAGCCAGTGAGCTCCCAAAAGGCCTCGTGCTATAGGGAGGGGAGCATGTACATATAAGACACATCACCCCCTCTCTGTTGGTCAATGTGGGATATTACAAAGTGATTACAAGACGCAGTGTTTTACGAAATATTTTTCAAATGTCATATGTATAGTGAATTTTAAAAGAAATAATGGTGTCAAACATGTGTCATAAAAATATTGATTTAGTAATCCACAATCCCTTTATTTATTAAAATGATAGGTGACACAACCTGATTAGAGAACAATTAAAAAAATATAAAAGAAAAAATTGGGAAGTTGGACACGTGGGAAATGGAAAAAGAACTTTTTCTTCAAAATGGGGAGTTGGTCACGTGGGAAGTGTAGAGAGAATGTTTTTCTTCTTCGTTGGAACTAGGTCCAAGAACAGGAAAATCATGGCGGTATTCTCTGTGTTCCTCTTCGTCTAAGATTAGACTTCTTCTCAACCCTGAAACTGGATTGTCGAAGTAAGCTCGGAACTCTTTTGTTTCACAACACCCTATTCCTTCTTAGGCCTATTCAAATGGCTGTATGGATAATGCTTTTAGGCTGAACCGAAGAATTGGCTTGAAATGATTATCCGAGTTGCTCGCAGTTTGACAGTTTCTGTTGCTTGTTTCATGCATTTGTAACTTATTTTTAGCCCTTTATTCCAATTATGGTCTTTCTACTCATTCTCTTTGACACAATAATGAATAAATTTTCTATTGTTCATTCGAAAGTACGGCATTGCATCTTTCACTTCTAGCAGGAATTAGAAATGGAAGATTGATAGCGTTCACTAAAAATGATAGCTAGCAGTTAGTATAGGCTGGAAAAGGGTGATAAGTAGAAGAACTAACAAAGTGGTGCTGGCATGTACAAAGTTTGATTTTGGTCTCTGTGGTTTATTTTTTAAATTATTATTAACAGGAGGGGGGAGGCTCAAAACTATTACAATAATTTGAGGGAGGGGGAGTTTCGAGCCTTGGATGCATAGGTGGAAATCCAACACTCTATTACTAGGATATATTGGACCACATGCAGGTATTACATGGGTGGAAATCCAACACCTTGTTCTTGTAGTTTCAATTATCGCGTTTCTAAAGAGATGCTTTACCTTTTGGGTGTTACATTTGCACGAATCGCATTGCATCCGTTCATTTGTGTAGTTCCAACTTTGCTGTTCGTACACCTTCCAGGTACTAATTCGCTGGATGTAGCCATAAAAATGGGCTTAGATATGGAACATCATACAACTAATTTCAAATCGACTCTCATTATTTCCTCTATTTGAATTGTAACATTACAAAGATTTAGATTTGTCTTGGAACATAATTTGTATAAAATGTAGCATCTCTGAGAGAGCTGCCCTGTATCGACGACGTCAATGGTCTACTCTTTAATTAGAAGTGCCCTTAAGATGACTTCACTCATACCATCTGGAGCTGGCAACAAATGTCCACCACCTGGTACCTCATGGTAGTGAATCCATGGAAGCTTTTCGGCAATATAGCGTTGCAGCTCGACTGGGACAAGCTTATCTTCGTCACCCTGCCATAGATGGACCGAGCCTTCGTTGCTGGCAAAGGGGTTCTGCAGATCCATAGGATCAAATTCCCAGCTCCCAAATCCAACTACCATGTCGCGAAAGATGGACTCAGCTTCTCCTTGCTGTGTGGCATGTTCCTGCCCAAACAAATAACAAAACAAACAAAAATCATCAACTCTGCCGAGTTTCTATAAAATCGTAAACAATTAGCGATCGAATAAGGAAAGTACCTTGTGCTTTTCTCTACCAGAAACCTTTGCATTCTTAATGGCTTCCCAATCTTGGCGGGACAACATAACCCTGTGTTTAGGAAAGAATTTCTGAGTGTTCCACCAGTAGGTTAACCAAGGTATATAGTGGGCAGCTCGAAGCGCCCATTGATCCTGTGGAGCTTGCTTCTTATAGGCATAAGACGACAGGTTGGCAGGAAGTCCTGGCCACCAGTAGTTGATCACCGGAGCGATCAGTGCTGCTCCAGCTAGCCTGTCGTAACAGGCATCCCAAACTCATCGAACTTTAGAGAAAATTTTCAGTACCGAACGATGCATCATCAGGTAACGAGGCTGCTTGCAAAATCTTACCTATGAGGGATGTACTGAAGACACTTCCAGATGACCTGTCCTCCCATTGAGTATCCAATCATATAAAATTTGGATCCGAGTTCCAGCTGATCACCAAGCTCCTCTATATCTAACGCCAAGCTCTTCGTTGTTCGCTTAGGATCCGGATCACTTTCACCGTACCCTGGTCTGTCGAAAGACACAATGTACACACCTAAATCTTCAATAACTTCCTGAGGAAAGGAAAAAAAAACACGCACCACGAAATCAACCAATAAAGAGTTGAACTGAAAAATGACAAAGAATCAGCAAGGCAGTACCGGAGAGACGGCTGTTGCAATGATTGGATCATGTCGGGAACTAAAGAAGGGATGAACAAAGATAATCTTGTACTTGGCCACTTGTTTTGGAACACCATGTTCCTTGTAGGCCAAAAATCTTCCATCCCTTAGCCTTATTCTAGGCGCTGTGACGGGTGGACCGCCAGGCGAACCACAGATGTTCGGAGGTGGTGGTCGGGTGGCCTGATATGCCCACGCCAGCAATCCAACCAACAAGATGAATGTGATCCTCTTAAACATGTTTGAGAAGATGGAAAGTATGAAACTTTACTCACCTGCAGTAAAAAGAAGCAAATAGAAAAATAACATTACACTAGAGGACATCATTGTACAATAAGTTTAAAGTGCTTTTAGATTTAGGTCCGAAAATAAGTTGTTTCGGGAGTGAGTTCAGTAATCTAATTACATGTTTTGATACTAATTTTACCCTTTTAGATAAGAATATTTAAATTCTTTAATTAAAGAATACAATTCCTAAATATTAAATAGAAAATCGATTTATGTGGCAGGTAATCAAAATGATCATATATTTGAATCTAAATATACACTTTTTTTCGTAGCCATAAAAACATTATAATGCATTTTGAGAAAGGAGATGATGATATGTGAGAGAAAAGAAAGATCGAAGATGTTGGAAGTTTGAAACGTGAGAAACAAAAACACAAAGATACAATAAAATGAGTTGATTAAAAAGAAAACAAGAAATAAAAGAGGAGAATGCTTCCATGGTGCTTTGGTGCCACCGGTCTCATATTTATTGGGTTGGTTTGAGTGCTTTAATCAGACTTGACCAAACGAGATTCAACACTAGGGGATTTCATTTCTACATTTAAGAACAAAGCAGTAGCAGATGCCATACAAAAATGAGAAAGAAGAACGAAAAAAAGACAAAAAAAGAAAAGGAATATTTTTGTTTGCTATTCTTAAGTGATGGTGATTCTTATTACTCTATTTATCATCGTAAAATGAGTTTAAATTTCAAATATGTATAGTGAATATATATAGACCTTAAAATTTAAACCCATTAAATAATGGTAAATAGACTTGTGAGTATTATCATCACTTGATAATGATGATTCGTGAGCAAAAATGCACCCGGAAAAAAATTATGAAGATAAAACGAGCCGTGAGAAGTAGGTCAGTAAGAGATTTAATTCCTAATCACTGAATTCATTTCAACAAGTAAACTATTCTTAATAATAGTTTGAAAAATTAGACTTATAGTAAATTTTCTCGAGTTTTTTAATTTGCTACTTCCCCTCAATTGATGAAAGGTTATTTAAATCAAACAACAACCAGAAAAATGGACAATCAAGTATAAAGAAAACAAATACACACACGCTTTACTTTTATCCAAAACAATATTACAATATCAAAACTATAAGATGCGGATTTTAATATATAAGAGAGAAACAGTGTTCTAGCTAATTTGATTATACTAATTGTTCCTGTAAACGCACACAATCAATAAATAAGTTGCAAATTAAAAGATGCACTCCTTTGTTTAACCAAAACCACAAGAAAAGAAATCATAAAAAATCATACTTGCTAATGTGGTTTTTTGGTAAAAACTTACCACCAACACTCCTCCCTCTGTGATAATAATAAGTTTATGCAGAAGAAAATGGCAGAAACCAGGCTGAGTGAGCAGCTGCTTTTAGCTTTTGTGTGGTTGTTAAATTACGTGGAGGAACCCACCTTCACCTATTTCAAGGCTCGTTTCTTGTCTAGGACTGGCTTGACTTAGACAATCTGCCGGATTTTAAAGAAAACAAAAATAGAAATATGAATGTCAGATTGCATGTTTTGTCAAAGTGACGAACGTAGATGGAGACGCGAAGAAAAATTGTCCATCTTAATCTTAGACTTTTTGTAAAGATTAGGAGAAATAAGTTTTGTTGGTAATTTTAATGACATATTTGTCAATCTCCTTCCCTCGAACTTGGAAAAAGTTGCTAAATTTCTGTATAAATTTTAATTTTAATCGATTACTCGCCTGAGTTGTTATAATTAACCAAATTTTCCCTTAATGTTAGATTTTGGAATTTTTGTTCTATTTTGGTCACAACAAATGTTTGAGGACAATAAAGTAATTTTATTCTTAATGTGGACATCAAATTGCTTTTTGTTTTTTCCTTCTCCACCTCCTCGACACCGTTCACTCAAATTGCTTTTTGTTTTTTTTCCTTCTCCACTTCCTCGATGCCGTTCACTCTCTGTTCGAATTAGTAGCTGCAATGTATTAGCTTTGCACCCAATTTACCAAAACAAAATTATCTTTTTGCCTTCATACAATTGTCATGTGTTGCTTGCATGACCAAAATAGAAGAAAAAATTTAAAATCTAACAGGAAAAAAATGGCTATTTATAACAGTTTAAAATAATAATCGACTAAAATTAAATTTCAAAAGAAAAATTAACAGTTGCATAAATGTTAAGCAAATCAAGAAATAGGTCAATTTTAATTAATAGCATATTATTTTATTTTTATTTTTTTGAAGAGAATTAATGGCATATTACAAGGAATAAATCCTTGTGGTATTTGATAGTTGGTGGCCATGGAGAAATTTTTAGTTATAACCGAAATACAGATAATATATCACGTGTTTCTACGTAAGTGGTAAAAAATTTTAATTTTTAAATTATTAACATTTTAACACACATAATACATCATTTATATAAAGATACGTAGTGTATCATTTAATGTAACGGTCACATTAAAAAATCTATTGTGGCCATGGTTGGCAGCCTTCCTCTTCGCTTTTATTCTTTTTCTCTATTGGGTTGGGATTTTTTTTTTTTTTTTTTGAAGAATTGGTTTGGGATTTTTATGAGTCGGCACTGAACAGGAAGGCAGGTGTGGTTGTTGGTTTGTCCAATCCAAAAGTTGGAGGCTGCTCAACTACACGACATAATAAACGACAAAATAGACAAGTCTATATGTGGGCGTTGTTAGTTGTCCTAATAAGAGTAGACAAATGCTAGCAAAATTCTTTTTAAAATGAGACTTTTTATTGATTTTTTAACATTCCACAGTTTAACATTAATTATCGTGCGAATGTTATAAAATATTATATAAAAAATATAAGGTATAGAGAGTCAATTGAAAGTCTCACCATTAAGAGAGTCACTTTATTATTTCTATAAAATTTTGGTTACAACTTACAACCATACCATTAGAGCATCTCCAAAAAAAAAAAAAAAAAGATAATGTAGCATCTCTAAGAGAGCTGCCCTGTATCAACGACGTCAATGGTCTACTTCTCTCTAATTAGAAGTGCCTTTAAGATGACTTCGCTCATACCATCTGCAGCTGGAAACAAATGTCCACCACCTGGTACCTCATGGTAGTGAATCCATGGAAGCTTTTCGGCAATATAGCGTTGCAGCTCAACTGGCACAAGCTTATCTTCGTCACCCTGCCATAGATGGACCGAGCCTTCGTTGCTGGCAAAGGGGTTCTGCAGATCCATTAGATCAAATTCCCAGCTCCCAAATCCAACTACCATGTCGCGAAAGATGGACTCAGCTTCTCCTTGCTGCGTGACATGTGCCTGCCCAAACAAATAACAAAAGAAAACAAAAGAAAAATCATCAACGCTGCCGAGTTCTGTAAAATCCTAAACAATCAGCGATCTAACAAGGAAAGTACCTTGTGCTTTTCTCTTCCAGAAACCTTTGCATTCCTAATGATTTCCCAATCTTGGCGGGAAAACATATTCTCTGGTTTCCCGGATACAACGCTGGATTTAGGAAAGAATTTCTGAGTGTTCCACCAGTAGGTTAACCAAGGTATATAGTGAGCAGCTCGAAGCGCCCATTGATCCTGCGGAGGTTGCTTCTTATAGGCATAAGATGACAAGTTGGCAGGAAGTCCTGGCCACCAGTAGTTGATCACCGGAGCGATCAGTGCTGCTCCTGCTAGCCTGTTGTAATAGGCATCCCAAACACATCAAACTTTAGAAAGAAAAAAATTCAGTACCGAACGATGCATCATCTGGTACCGAAGGAGGCTTCTTGTAAAATCTTACCTATGAGGGATGTACTGAAGACACTTCCAGATGCACTGTCCTCCCATTGAGTATCCAATTACATAAAAATTGGATCCGAGTTCCAACTGATCACCAAGCTCCTCTATATCTAACGCCAAGCTCTTTGCTGTTCTCTTAGGATCCGGATCACTTTCCCCGTACCCTGGTCTGTCGAAAGACACAATGTACACACCTAAATCTTCAATGACTTCCTGAGAAAACAAAAATAAATAAAAATCCACCACGAAATCATCCAACATAGAAATTAACTGAAAAGTGACAGAGAATCAAGCAAGGCAGTACCGGAGAGACGGATATTGTAATGATTAGATCGTGTCGGGAACTACTGAAGGGATGAACAAAGATAATCTTGTACTTTGCGATTGGTTTTGGAACACCATGTTCCTTGTAGGCCAAAAATCTTCCATCCCTTAGCCTTATTCTAGGCGCTGTTATGGGTGGACCGCCAGGCGAACCACAGATGGTCGGAGGTGGGGGTCGGGCGGCCTGATATGCCCACGCCAGCAATCCAACCAACAAGATGAATGTGATCCTCTTAAACATGTTTGAGAAGATGAAGTATGAAACTTTGCCCAACTGCAGTAAAGAAGCAAATACAAAAGTAAATTACACTTGAGGACATTATATAATAAGTTTTAAGATAATTTTTTGTTCAGGTCCAAAATTATAAGTTGTTTTTTCGAACGAGTCGAGTAATCTAATTACATATTTTTATACCAATTTTACCCTTTTAGATAAAAATATTTATATTCTTTAACTAGAGAGTACAATTCCTAACTAGCAGGTATTTTACCAAAATAGGAAATTGATATACGTAGCAGATAGTCTAGAAAAATATATTCCATGTAATTTATATACTCATTACTCTATTTATCACCGTAAAATGAGTTTAAATTTCAAGATATGCAAGGGTGCAGCGAAGTACAAGGCTACCCTTGTAAGATCCCACATCGCGCCCAGGGGTGTGGATCTTGTAAGCCTTATATGTATATTCTTATCTTTACCTAGCACAAGGCCTTTTGGGAGGTCACTGGCTTTGGTTTCCATCAGAACTTCGAAGTTAAGCAAGTTCGCGCGAGAGCAATCCTAGGATGGGTGACCCACTGGGAAGTTCTCGTGTGAGTTCCCAGAAACAAAACCGTGAGGGCGTGGTCGGGGCCTAAAGCGAACAATATCATGCTATGGTGGAGTCGAACCTGGGATATGATAGGGGCCCGGACTGGGATATGACAACCCTGGGCCTGGGTTATAGCCTAGGTAGCTCTTGTGGGTACAAACCAAGTATTCCCTATATTTCATTTATTTTTATATTCATCTCACTATTAGCTCATGTATTTATTTTATTTATTTACTTCATTAACCACAACAACAACAACAACAACAACAACAACAAAGCCTTTTCCCACTAAGTGGGGTCGGCTATATGAATCCTAGAACGCCATTGCGCTCGGTTTTGTGTCATGTCCTCCGTTAGATCCAAGTACTCTAAGTCTTTTCTTAGGGTCTCTTCCAAAGTTTTCCTAGGTCTTCCTCTACCCCTTCGGCCCCGAACCTCTGTTCCGTAGTCACATCTTCGAACCGGAGCGTCAGTAGGCCTTCTTTGCACATGTCCAAACCACCGTAACCGATTTTCTCTCATCTTTCCTTCAACTTCGGCTACTCCTACTTTACCTCGGATATCCTCATTCACAATCTTATCCTTTCTCGTGTGCCCACATCTCCCACGAAGCATCCTTATCTCCGCTACACCCATTTTGTGTACGTGTTGATGCTTCACCGCCCAACATTATGTGCCATACAACATCGCTGGCCTTATTGCTGTCCTATAAAATTTTCCCTTAAGCTTCAGTGACCTACGACGGTCACACAACACGCCGAATGCACTCTTACACTTCATCCATCCAACTTGTATTCTATGGTTGAGATCTCCATCTAATTCTCCGTTCTCTTGCAAGATAGATCCTAGGTAACGGAAACGGTCGCTTTTTGTGATCTTCGCTAGATTGCTCCGGTCATTAGTGTGGATAAGTATATAAATGGATAGAGATAGGAAAGCAAACACCAGATGTACGTGGTTCACCCATATTGGCTACGTCCACGAAATAGAGGAGTTCTCATTAATTGTGAAGGGTTTACACAAGTACATAGGTTCAAGCTCTCTTTTAGTGAGTACAAGTGAATGATTTAGTACAAATGACATTAGGAAATATTGTGGGAGAATGATCTCGTAATCACGAAACTTCTAAGTTCCGGAGTGTGGTATCGTCTTGACTTGCCTTATCTGTCTCATAGGTAGATGTGGCATCTTCTCTGGAAGTACTCTTCCTCCATCCAGGGGTGGTATCTTTAACTGGTGGAGATGCACAAGGTAATGTATCAATTTCACTTGAAGCTTACTTGTAGTTTCAGGCTTGGTCAAGCGCGATACAAACCATGTAGTAGGAGTCATCCAAGTCGCCGAGCTAGGGGATCTGCTGAAAGAGGTGACAGACAAGGTAAGCAATCAGAGCTCCAAGCAATCAGTCCCAGATCAGAACTTTGATTTCGAGTTCCGGCTGATTATTCACATTCTCCCTATCTTGCAGGCAGCATGAAGGATAAAGAGAAGAAAAATGAGAAGAGATGATATGGGATACTTTTGCTTTTGAAGAAGTAACTTTCCACAGGCTTATTCTTGAACTAGGCTGGAGGGTTTTCTGGTTTCCTCCAGAGTATAAGGCCGACTGAAGAATTTGAGGGTCAAAACAAGTCCATCAAATCTATAGTACGTTCGACCCTGCTGATATGGGATACTTTTGCTTTTGACAGAGTAGTGGATGTATCGGCACGTGTGCTGTTACGCTTGTCTCCACATGCTTCCTTGTATCCTTCTCACTTGCCCTATCTGTTCCTCAGGCAGATGCGGTATCTTCCCTGGAAGCATAAGATGTTGAAGATGAGTACTCGAGAGCAATGCCAGGTAAGTAATCAAGTAAGGGGTTCCAGGCAGTCAGTTCCTGACTGGAAGCTTGATTCCAAGTGCTGACTGATTGCTCTCTTTCTCCTTGTCTTGCAGGTAAGAACAAGGCCAAAGGAAAAGACAGGGAAAAAACATGATATGAGATACTCTTGCTTTTAACCCTGATGATATGAGATATTCTTGCTCTAGTATAGCTTGTTTGCAGAGGTATTATCGGGGGGAAAGAAAGCTGAATATTTCAAAAGGCTTCTTTAGGAGTGCCCTCTCAGATATGAGGAAGGGTTGAGCATTTTTGCAGGTCTGCCTGTCCGTTGGAGATGGAGGTCGACATATATAGGAGTCTCCCTAACATCAAGTAATAATGCTATTCATTTACCCTGCTTGGTCATAGCACGGTAGTGGGAGCTGCCAGCCTTGATGTAATCCTACAGTTATAGGAAAGCTTTCGGTTTGTCCTTCATGAGTTCTTACGGCAGTCTTTGCTCCTTCATACATATCCTTTATAGCTTGGATATATGCTACTCGTACTCTTTTCTTCTCTAAAATCCTCCAAAGAATGTCTCTTGGGACCCTATCATACGCTTTTTCCAAATCTATAAAGACCATGTGTAAATCTTTTTTCCCATCTCTATATCTTTCCATCAATCTTCGTAAGAGATAGATTGCCTCCATGGTTGAGCGCCCTGGCATGAACCCGAATTGGTTGTCTGAAACCCGTGTCTCTTGCCTCAATCTATGCTCAATGACTCTCTCCCAGAGCTTCATTGTATGACTCATTAGCTTAATACCCCTATAGTCCATGCAATTTTGTACGTCGCCCTTATTCTTGTAGATAGGCACCAAAGTGCTCGTTCGCCACTCATTTGGCATCTTTTTCGTTTTCAAAATCCTATTGAAAAGGTCAGTGAGCCATGTTATACCTGTCTCTCCCAAAACTTTCCACACTTCGATTGGTATATCGTCTGGGCCTACTGCTTTTCTATGCTTCATCTTCTTCAAAGCTACAACCACTTCTTCCTTCCGGATTCGACGATAAAAAGAGTAGTTTCTACACTCTTCTGAGTTACTCAACTCCCCTAAAGAAGCACTCCTTTCATGTCCTTCATTGAAAAGATTATGAAAATAACATCTCCATCTATCTTTAACCGCGTTCTCTGTAGCAAGAACCTTTCCATCCTCATCCTTGATGCACCTCACTTGGTTTAGGTCCCTTGTCTTCTTTTCCCTTGCTCTAGCGAGTTTATAGATATCCAACTCTCCTTCTTTGGTATCTAGTCGCTTATACATATCGTCATAAGCCGCTAACTTAGCTTCTCTCACAGCTTTCTTCGCCTCTTGCTTCGCTTTTCTATACCTTTCACCATTTTCATCGGTCCTATCCTTGTATAAGGCTTTACAACATTCCTTCTTAGCCTTCACCTTTGTTTGTACCTCCTCATTCCACCACCAAGATTCCTTTTGGTGTGGGGCAAAGCCCTTGGACTCTCCTAATACCTCTTTTGCTACTTTTCGGATACAGCTAGCCATGGAATCCCACATTTGGCTAGCTTCCCCCTCTCTATCCCACACACACTGGGTGATTACTTTCTCTTTGAAAATGACTTGTTTTTCTTCTTTTAGATTCCACCATCTAGTCCTTGGGCACTTCCAAGTCTTGTTCTTTTTTCTCACTCTTTTGATATGTACATCCATCACCAACAAGCGATGTTAATTAGCCACGCTCTCTCCTGGTATAACTTTGCAATCCTTACAAGTTATACGATCCCCTTTCCTCATTAGAAGAAAAACTATTTGTGTTTTTTACGACCCACTCTTGTAGGTGATCACATGTTCTTCTCTCTTCTTAAAGAAGGTGTTGGCTAAGAAGAGATCATATGCCATTGCAAAATCCAAGATAGCTTCCCCATCCTCGTTTCTCTCCCCAAAACCATGGCCACCATGAAAACCTCCATAGTTGCCTGTCTCCCTGCCCACGTGTCCATTTAAATCTCCTCCTATAAATAACTTCTCCGTCTGAGCAATTCCTTGCACCAAGTCTCCAAGGTCTTCCCAAAATTTCTCCTTCGAACTCATATCCAACCCTACTTGAGGTGCGTACGCACTAATCACATTGATAAGTTCTTGTCCTATTACAATCTTGATTGCCATGATTCTATCTCCTACCCTCTTGACATCTACAACATCTTGTGTCAAGGTCTTGTCCACGATGATGCCAACACCGTTTCTCGTTCTATTTGTGCCCGAGTACCAAAGTTTAAACCCTGAGTTTTCTAGATCCTTTGCCTTAAGACCAACCCACTTAGTTTCTTGTAAGCATATAATATTTATCCTTATCCTCACCATAACTTCCACTACTTCCATAGATTTTCCCGTTAAGGTTCCTATATTCCACGTTCCTAAACGCATTCTACTCTCCTGAACTCTACCCTTCTGTCCTAGCTTCTTCACCCTCCCCCGTCCAGTGGAATCAAAGTACTTCTTTTGTGTGTCCCGTGTAAAGTTGATAGGTGCATATGCTCCCAAACAACTTTGAGTGGAGTCGTTCGAAAAGAAATTTCTATGGCCCCCTTGCTCATTTAACACTGCATCCGGGTGCCTATGGAGATACAGCAACCCTTGCTCACTTATCACTGTGCTCGGGCCACACAGCGCGCCACTTACGGGTGACGCCCTAGCTTTAGCGCGATTTCGTTTTGAATTCATTTTCATAAGGATTCGACGTAACTGTGGAGTGCCGGCTGTCGACTACCTGACGCCCTCCCCCTCCTCCTTTACCCGGGCTTGGGACCGGCAATGTAAGATAAACTTACATAGGTGGAGTTTATTTACTTCATTAACCAATACTATTTATTTCCTAACAAAATCTATTTTATAGTTCATATGCTATCCATTTATGGTTAATCGTGACAATAATTACTTACTCTAATAACGCTTTTAATTCTTTTCAAAAGTAACTCGTTGCATGTTTTAGTTTTTTAATTATTTTATGCATGACTTTTTTCTATTTAAAAAAGTTTTACAACGTGTTAACCTTTTTCTATTTATTTATGTATATATTTGCCATATTAAAGGTTGATGAACATAGAATAATTGGACCAGCTTTGCTTATAACATTAACGTATAGTCATTTTTCAAAAAACAAACATTTTTTAATACTTCTTCGCTAGCCCACCGGCCATAAATTTTCTGGCTCCGCCCTTGAAGATATGTGGAGTGGACAGACACTGACTTTAAAATTTAAATTCACATGTGAGCATTATCACCACTTGACGATAGTAAGCAAAAATGCACCCGAAAAAAAATTATGAAGATAAACCCAGCCGTGAGAGGTAGATGAGGAAGAGATTTAATTCCTAATCACTCCAAAGAGGTAGATGAGGAAGAGATTTAATTCCTAATTACCGAACTTACTTCAATAAGGAAATTATTCTTAATAATAATTAGATTTATATTAAGTTTTCTCGAGTTTTTTAATTTGGTATTTCCCCTCAATTGAAAAATGGTTATTCAAATTAGACAACCAGAAAAATTTAGACTTTTATCGAAATAATATTCTAAAATCTAAATTACAGAAGACGGATTCTAATATTTAAGAGAAGTCTTACTTGATATGCACTCCATTGTTAAACCAAAATTACAAGAAAGGAAATCATAAAAAATCATACTTGCTAATGTGCTTTTTGGATAAAAACTTACCACCAACTCTCCGCTCCTCCGTCTGTGACAATAATTTGTTTATGCAGAAGAAAATGGCAGAAATAGGCTGAGTGAGCAGCGGCTTTTAGCTTTTGTGTGGTGCTGAAGCTGCCGTGTTTGGTGTCTCTTTGCTGCTCATTTTTGTAATACCAGTTAATTTTTGCTCCTTTCTTAACCAAAGTTAATTTTTTCAAAATTGGAAATGAACATTTAATATTAAAGTTAACCAGTTACTTAGTATCATAATCTAGTAGTATTCATTTTTATTTATAAGTGAGAGGTCTTAGGTTTAATTCTCTCCAAAAACGAATTTGTATCAAATTATTGCTAACTCATTGTGAGACTAAGGAGGGTGTATTCAATTAGGATTTTGAGGGATTTTAATTTTTTTAATGAATCTAGGGGTGTTCAATTAGGATTTTAAATGATTCTCTGAAATTCAATGTGTATTCAATCAGGATTTTAAGATAGTTTATTAAAATCCTTAGAAATTCGGGTGTATTGAATTAGAATTTTAAAGAAGTTTATAACATTCCAAGTGTATTCAATTCGAATTTGAATTTAAAAAATTTGGAAAAGTTAGGAATTATAGGGAATTAGAGAGATTTTGTAGTGTATTTTAAGCATCCATAAATCTCACATCTTCCATGAGATTTCGAGGGAATTGAATCAAAATTTTACATTGAATCTTTACAAATCAGTTAAACTCCATAAAAATCCATGGATTTATAAATCCATTAAAATCTCTCAAATTCCCAATTGAATACACCCCCATAAGTCCATCCCCTTCCCTTTCCCTATAGGGGGTGTATTCAATTGGGAATTTGAGAGATTTTAATGGATTTATAAATCCATGGATTTTTATTGAGTTTAACTGATTTGTAGAGATTTTATGTAAAATTTTGATTCAATTCCCTCGAAATCTCACGGGAGATTTGTGAATGCTTAAAATACACTACAAAATCTCTCTAATTCCCTCTAATTCCTCAACTTCTCCAAATTCTCTAAATTCTAATTCTAATTGAATACACCTAAAATGTTATAAACTTTTTTAAAATTCTAATTGAATACACTCGGATTTCTAAGGATTTTAATCAACTATTTTAAAATCCTGATTGAATACACATTGAATTTCAGATAATCACTTAAAATCCTGATTGAATACCCCTAGATTCATTAAAATAATTAAAATCCCTCAAAATCTCAATTGAATACACTCCCTTAGTGTAGATAATATCGTTTGTTAAAAAAAATTAAAGTTAATCAGAATTAGTTAAAATGACATGTGTCAGATGATAAAGAGTATTGGTGGTGAGTAAAAGTGTTCACGTTATTGTTAAATTACGTGAAGGCGCCCACCTTCACCTATTTTAACGCTCGTTTGTTGTCTAGGACTGACTTGGCTTAGGTCACCTGCTGACTTTAATGAATACCAAATAGAAATATGGACCAGATTGCATATTTTGTCAAAGTGACGACCGAAGATAGCAAAATCACGAAAAAAACTTGGTCAATTTAAATTTAAATGTTTTATAAAGATTAGTAGGATTAAGGTTTGTTGATAATTTTAATGAGTTATTTGTCTATTATCTCCTCCCCAAGCTTGTAAACAGTTTCTAATTTTTGTATGAATTTTAATTTTAGTTGATTATTTGCTTGAACTTTTATAATAACCAATTTTTAATCCAAAGATTAGATATTGGAATTTTTCATTCAAAACAAATGTTTGAGACCAATAAAGTAATTTTATTATTAATGTGGATTTCAAATTGCTTATTTTTTTTACCCTTCTCTCTTCCTCTAGTGGACTCCGAACACTTTCTGTTTGAATCAGTCATGAGAGTCCAATAAGCAGCTGTAATGTATTGGCTTTCCACTCAATTTACCAAAAAAATTTACCTTTTTACCTTCATACAGTTGTCATATATTGTTTGCATGACAATGATGAATGAAAAAAAATTCAAAATCTAATTGGGAAAATTTGTTTATTTATAAAAGTTTAAAAATGTAATCAGCTAAAATTAAAGTAAAAAAATATATTTAACAACTTTGTAAAAGTTTGGAGAGCAAATCAAGAAACATGTCAATTTCAATCAATTAAAATGATAGGTGAACAATTAAAAAAAAGAAAAAGAAAAAGAAAATTGGGAAGTTGGTCACGTGGGAAATAGAAAAAGAACGTTTTTCTTCAAAATGGGGAGTTGGTCACATGGGAAGTGTAGAGATAATGTTTTTCTTCTTCATTGGAACTAGGTCCAAGAACAGGAGAATCATGGCGATATTCTCTGTGTTCCTTTTCGTCTGAAATTAGATACTTCTTCTCAACCCTGAAAATGGATTGTTGAAGTAAGCTTGGGACTCTTTTGTTCCACAACACCGTATTCCTTCTCAGGCCTATTCAAATGGCTGTATGGATAATGCTTTTAGGCTGAACCGAAGAATTGGCTTGAAATGATTATCCGAGTTGCTCGCAGTTTGACAGTTTCTGTTGCTTGTTTCATGCATTTGTAACTTATTTTTTGTTCTTTATTCCAATTATGGTCTTTCTATTCATTGTCTTTGACACAATAATGAATAAATTTTCTTTTGTTCATTCGAAAGTACGGCATTGCATCTTTCACTTCTAGCAGGAATTAGAAATGGAAGATTGATAGATTTCACTAAAAATGATAGCTAGCAGTTGGTACAAGATTGATAGATTTCACTAAAAATGATACCTAGCAGTTAGTACAGGCCGGAAAATGGTGATCAGTAGAAGAACTAACAGAGTGGCGCTGGCATGTACAAAGTTTTATTTTAGTCTCTGTAATATATTTTTTTTTATTACTATTAACGGGAGGGGGAGGTTCAAAACTATTCCAATAATTTGAGGGAGGGGGGGTTTCGAGCCCTGGACGCATAGGTGGAAATTCAACGTCCTATTACTAGGATATATTGGACCACATGCAGGTATTACATGGGTGGAAATTCTAACCTCTTGTCCCTGTAGTAGTTTCAATTGTCGCGTTTCTAAAGAGATGCTTTACCTTCCGGGTGTTACATTTGCACGAATCGCATTGCATCTGTCATTTGTGTAGTTCCAACTTTGCAGTTCGTTCACCTGCCAGGTACGAGTTCGCTGGATGTAACCATAAAAATGGCCTGCGATATGGAACATCATACAACTAATTTCGAATCGACTCTTCATTATTTCCTCTATTTGAATTGTAACATTACAAAGATTTGTCTTGGAACATAATTAGTATATAATGTAGCATCTCTGAGAGAGCTGGCCTGTATCGACGACGTCAATGGTCTACTCTTTAATTAGAAGTGCCTTTAAGATGACTTCACTCATACCATCTGCAGCTGGCAACAAATGTCCACCACCTGGTAACTCATGGTAGTGAATCCATGGAAGCTTTCCTGCAATATAGCGTTGCAGCTCAACTGAGACAAACTTATCTTCATCACCCTGCCATAAATGGACCGAGCCTTCGTTGTTGACAAAAGGGTTCTTCAGATCCGTAGGATCAAATTCCCAGCTCCCAAATCCAACTATGATGTCGCGAAAGATGGACTCAGCTTCTCCTTGCTGTGTGGCATGTTCCTGCCCAAACAAATAACAAAACAAACAAAAATCATCAACGCTGCCCAGTTTCTATAAAATCTTAAACAATTAGCGATCGAATAAGGAAAGTACCTTGTGCTTTTCTCTTCCAGAAACCTTTGCATTCCTAATGGTTTCCCAATCTTGGCGGGAAAGCAGATTCTCTACTTTCCCGGATAAAACGCTGTGTTTAGGAAAGAAATTCTGAGTGTTCCACCAGTAGGTTAACCAAGGTATATAGTGAGCAGCTCGAAGCGCCCATTGATCCTGTGGAGCTTGCTTCTTATAGGCATAAGATGACAGGTTGGCAGGAAGTCCTGGCCACCAGTAGTTGATCGCCGGAGCGATCAGTGCTGCTCCAGCTAGCCTGTTGTAACAGGCATCCCAAACACATCGAACTTTAGAGAGAAATTTCAGTACCGAACGATGCATCATCAGGTAACGAGGCTGCTTGCAAAATCTTACCTATGAGGGATGTACTGAAGACACTTCCAGATGACCTGTCCTCCCATTGAGTATCCAATCACATAAAATTTGGATCCGAGTTCCAGCTGATCACCAAGCTCCTCTATATCTAACGCCAAGCTCTTCGTTGTTCGCTTAGGATCTGGATCACTTTCACCGTGCCCTGGTCTGTCGAAAGACACAATGTACACACCTAAATCTTCAATAACTTCCTGAGGAAAGAAAAAAAAAAACACCTACCACGAAATCAACCAATAAAGAGTTGAACTGAAAAATGGAAAAGAATCAAGCAGGGCAGTACCGGGGAGACCGCTGTTGCAATGATTGGATCATGTCGGGAACTAAAGAAGGGATGAACAAAGATAATCTTGTACTTGGCCACTTGTTTTGGAACACCATGTTCCTTGTAGGCCAAATATCTTCCATCCCTTAGCCTTATTCTAGGTGCTGTGACGGGTGGACCGCCAGGCGAACCACAGATGTTCGGAGGTGGTGGTCGGGCGGCCTGATATGCCCACGCCAGCAATCCAACCAACAAGATGAATGTGATCCTCTTAAACATGTTTGAGAAAATGGAAAGTATGAAACTTTGCTCACCTGCAGTAAAGAAGCAAATATAAAAATAACATTACACTTGAGGACATCATTGTATAATAAGTTTTAAGGTGCTTTTAGATTTAGGTAAAAAAAAAAGTTGTTTTGAGCGTGAGTACAGTAATCTAATTAAATGTTTTTATACCAATTTTACCTTTTTAGATAATAATATTTAAATTCTTTAACTGGAGAAAACAATTCCTAAGTATTAAAATGGCAAGCAATCAAATGATCATATCTTTGAAATTAAATATACACCTTTTTCGTAGGTATAAAAACATTATAATACATTTTGAGAAAGGAGATGATGATATGTGAGAGAAAAGAAAGATCGAAGATGTTTGAAGTTTGAAACGTAAGGAACAAAAACACAAAGATACAACAAAATGAGTTGATTAAAAAGAAAACAAGAAATAAAAGAGAATGCTTCCATGGTGCTTTGGTGCCACCTGTCTCGTATTTGTTGGGTTAGTTGGAGTGTTTTAATCAGACTTGACCAAACGAGATTCAATGAGGGGAATTCATTTCTACATTTAAGAACAAAGCAGTAGCAGATGCCATTCAAAAACGAGAAGGAAAAACGAAAAAAAGAAAAAAAGAAAAGGAATTTTTTTGTTTACTATTCTAAAGTGATAGTGATTCTCACTACTATATTTATTATCGTAAAATAAGTTTAAATTTTAGATATGTGTAGTAAATAGATACAGATCTTAAATTTTAAACTCATCAAATGATGGTAAATAGAGTTGTGAGTATTATCATCACTTGATAATGATGATTCGTGAGCAAAAATGCACCCGAAAAGAAATTATGAAGATAAAACGAGCAGTGAGAAGTAGGTCGGGGAAGAGATTTAATTCCTAATCACTGAATTTATTTCAACAAGTAAACTATTCTTAATAATAGTTCGAAAAACTAGACTTATAGTAAGTTTTCTCGAGTTTTTTAATTTGCTACTTCCCCTCAATTGATGAAAGGTTATTTAAATAAACTGAAAATATGACTTTAGTCCTTGAAACTTAATTTTCTCCACATAAAACCCGACATAAGTTTTTTACTAGAATAAAACCCATTGACTAGATTCCACATCAGCAAATTCCTTAATTATATTTGACTTTACACATTTAAAAAATTTTGATACCCAAAACACCCCTATTTGAATGTTTGATTTACACAATTAATTCCATACAATTGTAAGGGAGAATTAATGATTTTACAAAAATAAAAAAATAATGAATTCATTGCATAATATAATAACAATAAAACATGCCTAATAAATATATTAATACATGCTTAGTTAAGTCAATAAAATTATATTTTAAGTATAAAATGTAGGTAAATTATTTCACACACACACACACACACATATATATATATATATATATATATATAACAACAAAAAAAGCATGCTTGACATACATAAAATTCATGCAGAATAATTTACCTACATAATAAAGCAAACCCAAATATATGCAAAATAATATACCTACATAAAAAATGTTATTATTTTATTCAATACTAGTTTACCTATTATTTGTACATATAATAATAAAACGTGCCCAATATATATGATGATACATACAAAATAAAATACCTACATAATGAAGAAATGTTATTTGATTCAAAATTAATTTACCTACAAAAGATATGTTATTTGCTCATCATAAATTTAAATATAGGTCGATTGATGTGTGTGTGTGTGTGTGTGTGTGTGTGTGTGTGTGTGTGTGTGTGTGTGTGTATAGCTTATGGTAGTAATCTATACATTTGAACGTATATATGTATGTGTTTGGAGTAATAATATGTGCAATAATTATATTTTCATTGTAATTAAGGTGAGTAATAACATGTATATTGATTTTTATTTTGAATATTGTGGTACAAATTGTAAATATTTTGTAATTATAGGTCAATTACTTCTATACTTGAGAGTCATTTTTAAATTTGGGTTTTATTTGGATATTTATAACTAGGTGGGTTTTTATCTAGGAAATAAAAATTGTAAGGGTCTATATCTAAAGAACCCTTAAATAAAACAACAACCAGAAAAATGGACAATCTAGTATAAAGAAAACAAATACACACACACTTTACTTTATCGAAAACAATATTACAACATCAAAACTATAAGATGCGGATTTTAATATATAAGAGAAACACTGTTCTAGCTAATTTGATTATACTAATTGTTCCTGTAAACGCACACAATCAATAAATAAGTTGCAAATTAAAGGATGCACTCCATTGTTTAACCAAAACCACAAGAAAAGAAAGCATAAAAAAATCATACTTGCTAATGTGGTTTTTTGGTAAAAACTTACCACCAACGCTCCTCCCTCTGTGATAATAATAAGTTTATGCAGAAGAAAATGGCAGAAGCCAGGCTCAGTGAGCAGCTGCTTTTAGCTTTTGTGTGGTTGTTAAATTACGTGAAGGAACCCACCTTCACCTAATTCACGGCTCGTTTCTTGTCTAGGACTGGCTTGACTTAGACAATCTGCTGGATTTTAAAGAAAAAAAAAATATGAATGCCAGATATTTTGTCAAAGTGACGAACGTAGATGGAGACGCGAAGAAAAATTGTCCATCTTTATCTTAAACTTTTTGTAAAGATTAGGAGGAATAAGTTTTGTTGGTAATTTTAATGAGATATTTGTCGATCTCCTTCGAACTTGTAAAAAGTTGCTAAATTTCTGTATAAACTTTAATTTTAGTCGATTACCCATCTGAATTGCTATAATTAGCCAAATTTTCCCTTAATGTTAGATTTTGGAATTTTTCTTCTATTTTGACCACAACAAATGTTTGAGGACGATAAAGTAATTTTATTTCTAATGTGGACATCAAATTGCTTTTTGTTTTTTCCTTCTCCACTTCCTCGACGCCGTTCACTGTCTGTTCGAATTAGTAGCTGCAAAGTATTAGCTTTGCACCCAATTTACCAAAACAAAATTACCTTTTTGTCTTCATACAATTGTCATGTATTGTTTGCGTGACCAAAACAGAGGAAAAAATTTAAAATCTAACAGGGAAAAATTAGCTATTTATAACAGTTTAAAATAATAATCAGTTAAAATTAAAATTCAAAACAAAGATTAACAGTTGCATAAAAGTTCGGAGGCAAATCAAGAAATAGGTTAATTTTAATTAATGGCATATTATAAGTAACAAATCCTTGTGGTATTTGGTAGTTGGTATTGCGTACCACCTAACACAACCACACAGAAAAATGCATCCATTGGTGGCCATGGTTCGCAGCCTTCCTCTTCACTTTTATTCTTTTTCTCTATTGGGTTGGGATTTTTATGAGTCAGCACTGAACAGGCAGGCAGGGGTGATTGTTGGTTAGTCCAATCCAAAAGTTGGAGGAAAAGACTTGGCTGATGAAGAATTCAACAGCAGATTCTGCTTACACCTAATCCCGGCTGGACACATGTCCAAGTTTTGTTAAAAAAAAATTAAAATTTAGACACGTGTTCAATCGAAATTGGTTGTAAGTAGGACCTGCTGCTGAATTTGCAGCAGCCAAGTCCAGTTCAAAGTTGGAGGCTACTCAACAACACGACATAAATAATAGACGACATAAAAGACAAGTCTATATGCGGGGACTGTTAGTTGTCCGAGTAGAGAGAGTTCATTGAAAGTCCCACTCTTGAGAGCCCCTTATCATTTCTATAAGATTTTGGTTACAACCGTACCAGTAGAGCATCTCCAAAAAAAAAAGATAATGTATAATCTCTATAATGTAGCATCTCTGAGAGAGCTGCCCTGTATCGACGACGTCAATGGTCTACTCTTTAATTAGAAGTGCCTTTAAGATGACTTCGCTCATACCATCTGCAGCTGGCAACAAATGTCCACCACCTGGTAACTCATGGTAGTGAATCCATGGAAGCTTTTGGGCAATATAGCGTTGCAGCTCAACTGGGACAAGCTTATCTTCGTCACCCTGCCATAGATGGACCGAGCCTTCGTTGTTGACAAAAGGGTTCTTCAGATCCGTAGGATTAAATTCCCAGCTCCCAAATCCAACAATCATGTCGCGAAAGATGGACTCAGCTTCTCCTTGCTGCGTGACCTGTTCCTGCGCAAACAAACAACAAAACAAAACAAAAATCATCAACGCTGCCGAGTTTCTATAAAATCGTAAACAATTAGCGATCGAATAAGGAAAGTACCTTGTGCTTTTCTCTTCCAGAAACCTTTGCATTCCTAATGATTTCCCAATCTTGGCGGGAAAACATATGCTCTGGTTTTCCGGATACAACGCTGGATTTAGGAAAGAATTTCTGAGTGTTCCACCAGTAGGTTAACCAAGGTATATAGTGAGCAGCTCGAAGCGCCCATTGATCCTGCGGAGGTTGCTTCTTATAGGCATAAGTTGACAAGTTGGCAGGAAGTCCTGGCCACCAGTAGTTGATCACCGGAGCGATCAGCGCTGCTCCGGTTAGCCTGTTGTAATAGGCATCTCAAACACATCGAACTTTAGAGAAAAAATTTCAGTACCCAACGATGCATACCGAAGGAGGCTTCTTTGTAAAATCTTACCTATGAGGGATGTACTGAAGACACTTCCAGATGCACTGTCCTCCCATTGAGTATCCAATTACATAAAATTTGGATCCGAGTTCCAGCTGATCACCAAGCTCCTCTATATCTAACGCCAAGCTCTTTGCTGTTCTCTTAGGATCCGGATCACTTTCCCCGTACCCTGGTCTGTCGAAAGACACAATGTACACACCTAAATCTTCAATGACTTCCTGAGAAAACAAAAAAACAAAAAAATCCACCACGAAATCAACCAACATAGAAATTAACTGAAAAGTGACAGAGAATCAAGCAAGGCAGTACCGGAGAGACGGATATTGTAATGATTAGATCGTGTCGGGAACTACTGAAGGGATGAACAAAGATAATCTTGTACTTTGCGATTGGTTTTGGAACACCATGTTCCTTGTAGGCCAAAAATCTTCCATCCCTTAGCCTTATTCTAGGCGCTGTTATGGGTGGACCGCCAGGCGAACCACAGATGTTCGGAGGTGGGGGTCGGGCGGCCTGATATGCCCACGCCAGCAATCCAACCAACAAGATGAATGTGATCCTCTTAAACATGTTTGAGAAGATGATATGAAACTTTGCCCAACTGCAGTAAAGAAGCAAATACAAAAGTAAATTACACTTGAGGACATTATATAATAAGTTTTAAGATAATTTTTTATTCAGGTCCAAAATTATAAGTTGTTTTTTTGGAACGAGTCGAGTAATCTAATTACATATTTTTATACCAATTTTACCCTTTTAGATAAAAATATTTATATTCTTTAACTAGAGAATACAATTCCTAACTAGCAGGTATTTTACCAAAATAGGAAATTGATCTACGTAGCAGATAGTCTAGGAAAATATATTCTATGTAATTTATATGCTCATCACTCTATTTATCACCGTAAAATGAGTTTAAATTTCAAGACATGCAAGGGCGGAGCCAAGTACAAGGTTACCCTGGGCTATAGCCTAGGTAGCTCTTGTGGGTACAAACCAATTATTCCCTATATTTCATTTATTTTTAGGGTAAATTACAAAAAACTACCTCAACTATTGGTGTCACGACACTTTCATACTTCATCTTTTAAAATTGACAATGTCATACCTCATCTTACGGATTTGTGTCAATGTCAGACCTCCATCAATTTTTCTGTTAATTTCTCTGTTAAATGCTGACGTGGCTAGAGACAGGACCCACTCACTAATCCAACTGGATTAAAAAATAATTAAATATTTTTTTAGTAATTAAATATTCAAAACTTAAAAAAATTAAAATTTTAAAAATTAAAAAATTAAAAAATGGCCTAAGGGATCTGGCCTTCCCTTTCCTCCACCCACACCAACCCTTTTTCATCTTCTCTTCGATAGCCACCAAACCCTTCCCCGTCCCCCCCAACCTTCCTCCACCACCCTCTCTCTCTTCTCTCTCTCCTCTCTTTGGGATGCGATCTCCCTCCTCCGTCTTTCTCCCCACTTCCCTCACCACCACCTCCCAACCCGACCCATCCCTCCCCTAGTCCCTCCATACCCAACCTTCCTTCACCACCCGCACCCGATGCCTAGCTTGCCGTTGGGAAGCTTGATCCGAAGGAATCGAATATCGCTAAAATTCTTCAAGACTTGGGTCGAGGAGTGGTGGGTGACGCCGGATTGGTCAAGGTTGTTGATGTCAGTGGCGGAGGAATTTGAGTCATCGACGGAGAGAGAGGAGTGAGACCTATTCGGGGATCGTCGGTTAGGTCTTAGGAACTGACCGAGCACTTGCAAAGGCTTGGTAATGTTGTTGAGGACGAGGCGGACCACAACTCCATCCCTTTCTTCTCCGATGTAACCATTAACCCAGTCATTCTTGTCTCCAACTACCCCACCTTAACCTCTCTCTGCTCCAGCGAACGTCTTTCCCTTCTCTAACAAAACCCAACATCTCTCGTACGGACCTCGTTATCCCATCTTCGAATATATCGATCTCCTCGTCATCTCACCCCATCCATCTGACAAATCTAAAGCTGCCGTCGGCCATCCCTTGTGACAAACTCGAAGTCGCCTTCCAGGTTGTCAAGCTCTAGATCGCTAATCGAGTAGTTTTGCCGGTTGAAAACTCCCTCAATGGGGACGCAGAGGTTTGCAATTTGACGAACCTCAAGGAATGGCTAAGGCTGCACCTCACCGTTTTGGAGAGAAGGAAGGTGAAAAATTAAGAAGATCGGCCTCCTCCAGGCGCGCATAGAAGGTTTGTCGTTGATGACCTCTCTGCAACTCATAGGCTGCAAGCCCTGCCACTCCTTTAAGGTATCCAAAAAGTTTTCAAATTTCAAATTTCTGTGAAATTTTAGAATTTTTTTGCTTCTGGGTTGTGTTTTTAGTGTGGATTTGTTATTGAATTTTTATTTTATTTTTTATGTGGATTTGTTATTGAATTTATGGTTTGGGGGGCAGATCTGGGTTTGCATGTAATGTGCTTTGAATTTTTGATGAATTTTTCAATTTTTAAAGTCTTGAAGGTTACACAGTGTTGTTTCATGTTCAGGTGAAGGAAATTTGGTTGTGTTTAAAGAGGATGAGGAAGCGGCGGGAAACGATGCAGCAACGGCCAAGGGCTGACGTCAACGATCTTGTTGAAGACAAGGATGAGGAGTCAGGGTGGGATCTGGGTTTGAGTTGGGGGAAGATGGGAGAAGATAAATAGAAGAGAGAGAGAAGGGTTGGTGTGGATGGAAGAAAGGAAGGCCCGCATCCCTAGGCATTTTTTATTTGTTTTGTTTTTTAATTTTTAATTTTTTTAATATTTTATTATTAAAAATATATTTTATTATTTTTCAATCTAGTTGGATTAATGAGTGGGTCTCGTCTTTGGCCACGTCAGCATTTAACAGAAAAATTGACTGAGATCTGACATTAGCACAAATTCGTAAGATGAGGTATGACATTGTCAATTTTAAAAGATAAGGTATAAAAGTGTCATGACACCAATAGTTGAGGTAGTTTTTTGTCATATACCTTTATTTTTATATTCATTTCACTATTAACCCATGTACTTATTTTATTTATTTACTTCATTAACCAATACTATTTATTTCCTAACAAAATCTATTTTATAGTTCATATACTATCCATTTATGGTTAATTAAGACAATAATTACTTACTGTAATAGCGCTTTTAATTCTTTTCAAAAGCAACTTGTTGCATGTTTCAGTTTTTGAATTATTTTATGCATGACCAAGGTTATAAAAGACGCTTAGCGCTAGTCGGGCAGTGAGCTAGGACTTAACGCCTAGACGGGCTATACGAATTTAAGTAAATATATTATATTTCGTGTAAATAAGTGTTTGTTTATACTTAAAATATATATAATTTCATTATAAACTACAAAATAGAATGACATATATTAGGAAGTATTGAAACATAATGAAAACATGGGAAACATACATATAATGTGTATTCATTTAAGTATTCAACAAGTTCCTTACAATTTATTAAAAAATTAAAATGCAAAATAAAAGTTATCTATTTTCTGTCTAAGTGAGTCGTAACCTAGGTGGACTAGGCGTATGCCTAGACGGTCTAAGCGGGCACCTCAGCAGGTTTAGGCACCGTTTCTTAATTTTCAAACGCTTAGGCATTAATTGGGACCGTGGCCAACCGCTTAGCACCTAAGCAAAGATTTTTAGAATAGTGTGCATGACTTTTATCTATTTAAAAAAGTTTTACAGTGTGTTAACCTTGTTCTGTTTATTTATGTATATATTTGTCATATTAAAGGTTGATGAACATAGAATAATTGGATGAGCTTTGCTGATAAGATTAACGTATAGTCATTTTTCAAAAAACCTACTTTTTTTTTATACTTCTTGGCTAGCCCACCAACCGTAAATTTTTAGGCTCCGCCTTTGAAGATATGTGGAGTGGACAGACACAAACCTTAAAATTTAAACTCATAGGATGTGAGCATTATCACCACTTGATAGTAAGCAAAAATGCACCCGAAAAAAAATTATGAAGATAAACCCAGCCGTGAGAGGTAGATGAGGAAGAGATTTAATTCCTAATTACTGAACTGAAGAGATTTAATTCCTAATTACAGAACTTACTTCAATAAGTAAATTATTCTTAATAATAATTAGATTTATGTTAAGTTTTCTCGAGTTTTTTAATTTGGTATTTCCCCTCAATTGAAAAATGGTTATTCAAATTAAACAACTGAAAATATGACTTTAGCCCCTGAAACTCAAGTTTCTTTACATAAAACCCGACATAGTTTTTTTACCTGAATAAAACCCAATGACTAGGCTCCACATAAGCAAATTCATTAATTCTATTTGCCTTTACACATTTTGCATTTTTTAGATGCCTAAAACACCCCTAATTATAGTTTTAAGTATACATTAAATTCTATGCATATTTGAAGGGAGGGATTAATGAAAAAAAAATGCATTAATGTTTAAAATCATTGCATATTAATATATCATAACAAATTGTATGTTAATGCTTCTGGAAAAAAAAAAGCTCTAATGTTATACTTTCCTTAAGATTTTGTAATTATTTTTCAAATTTGCATAAAATTTGACAATTTTAATTTAATCTTGCCATTTTCTTACCCAAATGAAAATCTGAAAAGGCGCTATAAAATTTGTCCAGTAATAATACATGAAAAATAATTTACTTATAAAGTTAAAGAAATGTTATTTGATTCAACATAAATTTATCTATATTTTATATAATAATATAGGTGAATCATTGCACAAATATATATTAGGAATAAAATGTGCCCAATATATATATATATAATGCATGCAAATAATTCACCTACAAATAAGGGAAATTTGGTTAAAAATAATATATCTACTACTTTCAATTTTCCTTTTTTTTTTTACAAACATAATGTACCTACAATATAATTTACCTGTTGTTTAATCAAATAAAAAAATAATGTATCTACTGTTTCATTTTAATGGGGATAATTTGCCTTGGTTTAGTTTTTACGAAATAATTTAGGCACTATTTAACTTGACCAAAATAATGTAACTACTATTTTAATTTACCTACAAAATAAATGCTATTTGATTCAAAATTAATTTACTTATATTTTACATATAAATATAGATAAATTATTTTTAACACACATATATAATAAAAAATAAAAAATGTCTAATGTATGTAATAATCTATGTAAAATAATTTACCTACAACATAAAGAATATTAATTGGTTTGTTTTTTTTATCAAACAATATTATTTGATGGAAAATAACTAATTATACAAAGGATTTTCTTTTTCCATACTAAAAATGTGCCCATATTTGTTTATGAATATGGATAAATTCGTGTGTATATATATATATATATATATATACATGTTACTAATATTTATGATACAAGAAAGGAAAATTTTCCATATGGGGTTAATTATTGCTAATCATAATTAGGGTGAGTAATAATATTTATTAACATAATTAGGGTTTTGTGGCATAAGTTGTAAATATGTTGTAATAATTGGTTACATATTTGTCTACATGATAGTCTTTTTGAATTTTGGGTTTTATTTGAGTATTTACTATTAGGTGGGTTTTTGTTTGGAAAATAAGAGTTTCAAGGGCCTTTCTCTAAAGAACCCATTAAACAACCATAAAATTTTAGACTTTCATCGAAATAATATTCTAAAATCTAAATTACAGGAGACGGATTATAATATTTAAGAGAAGTCCTACATGATTATACTAATTGTTTCTGTAAACCTCAATAAATAAGTTGGAAATTAAAGGATGCACTCCATTGTTAAACCAAAATTACAAGAAAAGAAATCATAAAAAATCATACTTGCTAATGTGCTTTTTGGGTAAAAACTTACCACCAACCCTCCGATCCTCCGTCTGTGACAATAATATGTTTATGCAGAAGAAAATGGCAGAAACAAGCTGAGTGAGCAGCTGCTTTTAGCTTTTGTGTGGTGCTGAAGCTGCCGTGTTTGGTGTCTCTGAGCTGCTCGTTTCTTAACCATAGTTAATTTTTTTCAAAATTGGAAAAGAACATTTAATATTAAAGTTGACCGGTCATTTAGTATCATAGTTTAGTAATATTTATCTTTATTTGTAAGTGAGAGGTCTTAAGTTTAATTATTGTCAAAAACAAATTTGTAACAAATTATTACTAGCTCATTGTGAGGTTAAACTCATCAATTCTCCTTTAATGTGGATAATATCATTTGTTAAAAAATATTAAAGTTAATCAGAGTTAATTAAAATAACATGTATATGTGTATTGGTAGTGAGTAAAAGTGTTCACGTTATTGTTAAATTACGTGAAGGCCCCACCTTCACCTATTTTAACGCCCGTTTTTTGTCTAGGAGGACTGACTTGGCTTAGGTCACCTGCTGAATTTAATGAATATCAAACAGAAATATGGACCGAAGATAACGAAGTCACGAAAAAAAACTTGGTCAATTTCAATTTAAATTTTTTATAAAGATTAGTAGGTTTTAAAGAGTTATTTGTCTATTCTCTCCTCCCCATGTAAACAGTTTCTAATTTCTAGATGAATTTTAATTTTAATCGATTATTTGTCTGAATTTTTATAATAATCAATTTTTAATCCTAAGATTAGATATTGGAATTTTTCATTCAAAACAAATGTTTGAGACCAATAAAGTAATTTTACTCCTAATGTGGACTTCAAATTGCTTTTTTTCCCCATCTTCTCTTCAAATAGTCGACTCCGAACACTTTTTGTTTGAATTAGTCTTGGGAGTCCAATTAGCAGCGGTAAAGTATTGGCTTTCCACTTAATTTACCAAAAAAATTTACCATTTTACCTTCGTACAATTGTCATGTATTGTTCGAATGACCATGATGAATGAAAAAATTTAAAATCTAAGGGGAAAATTGTTTATGTATAAACGTTTAAAAATGTAATCAGCTAAAATTAAAGTTAAAAGAAAAATTAACAATTTTGTAAAAGTTTGGAGAGCAAATCAAGAGACATGTCAATTTCAATCAATGGTATATTATATTAAACATCATTGTGGTATTTAGTACTTGGTATTGCGTTCCACCTAACACAACCACACAGAAAATGCATCCATTGATGGCCATGGTTCACAGCTTACCTTTTCACTTTTTTTCATTTTCTCTAATTGGTATTGGGACATTTTATAGGTGAGCACCGAAGAGGCAGGCAGGGGTGGTTGTTTGGTTAGTCCAATCCAAAAGTTGGAGACTGCTCAACAACACGACATAATAGACAAGTCTATATGCGATGGTTGTTGCCCTAATAAGAGTAAAGAAATGCTAACTCCTAAAAATGGAACTTTTAATTGATTGTCTAACATCTCACAGTTTAACGTTAATTTTCGTACCAACGTTTTAAAATATTGTGCAAAAAACATGAGGTTGCAGATAATCCATTAAAAGTTTCACTTTTGAGAGAGTTTTCTTAACATTTCTCGTAAGAATATCTAGTGGGGATGCTTCACAAATGTCATATTGGCTACATCAATTTTACTACAGCATCTCAAAAACAAAAAACTGTGAAACAACTAAAATTCTATTTTAAAGAGCCAAATTTAAAAACACCCATCTTCGACAGACTCTATTAAAGAGTCTTTATTACAGCAAAATAAGAGTCGTTTTTTTAATTTACAGAACACATGTTTATCAGCTAAATATTAAAATTCAAGAGTGGACCCTTGAGCAACGAAAAAAAAGGAAGAGAGAGAAGGTTGATTTAGAAAATAAGTGGGGCTGAGTTTAAATTGTTAATAATATATTCAAAGTTTGTTAAAATAGGGTGTCGTTGGAGATAAAAAGTTAAACTGAATAACTAAAATAATTTTTGACACTATTCACTTATTAGTTTACAAAAATTTAGAACTTCTCTTGGAAATGCTCGTAATGTAACATCTCACATCGCTCAGGGGTGTGGATCCTGTAAGCCTTATATGTATATTCTCATCTCTACCAAGCACGAGGCCTTTTGGGATCTCACTGGCTTCGGGTTCCATCAGAACTCCAAAATTAAGCGAGTTTGCGCGAGAGCAATCCCATGATGGGTAGTCCATTAGGAAGTTATCGTGTGAGTTCCTAGGAACAAAACCGTGAGGGCTTGGTTGGGGCCCAAAACGGACAATATCGTGCTACGATGGAGTCTCGAACTCAAAATGTGGTAGGGTCCCGAGCCGGAATGTGACACGTAGTGTTAGAGTATCTTCGAGAGATTTTTTAAAACAACATTAGTTAGATTTTTTAGCAAAAAAAACTAACAAAACCTTGTTCCAAGACACTATCTTTAAACTAACATTATTGTGAATAGTCAATCAACTTATGAAGGAAGAGAGAGACTTTAACGTCAGCCGACTATTAAAGAATTATTAAAATCTCCAACTATTCAACTCTCTTGAAGAACTAATAAAAAATTAGACTTGTTAAAATACAGTCTTGCTAGAGACATTTCGTCAAATTCACTAACTAAATAGTTTTTTGACATTGTTCACTAACCAAGACCATCTTCAAGTGTATTCACAAAGATTACTTTTTGTTAAAGTTGAAGTTTCATCTTGTAAATTCAACCTTCAACGTAGTTGATAAAAAGTATTGTTAGGAAGATTAAATTTTCAGACTAAATTTGTAAATTAAATGATGTGCTACTAATAAGATTTAACGCGTTAATCAACACTTAAGTAATAAACTAATAAACATTAATGTCCTTTAGTTTTCAAAATTTAGTCTTTCTAACATTACTCGTTGATAAATTCAATCTCGAGGTTCTCTAAATCTAGAGACTCTTCAACTCACTCCATAAGGGTTAGTTGTACTAACACCCTTAGAGGTTTATCGATTTTTCATAAAATCTTCTCACGTTTAAGGTATTACACTAACAACCTCTCATGTTTATTTCCCTTTCATATAACCTCTTGAAATTTTTTGCTTATAAATTTATTAATTTACCCTTATTAATTACTTGAAAATAATAAAAAAATGCTTTATAATTATTCATAAAAAATTTTATGAAACATTAAACAGTAAAAAACCAGGCAATTCGACATAAAAGGGAATGAACATGGGACTTGGAAAACCTTCAAATACATTCAAAGAAAGTACTTAGCTGATGAAAAAATCAGCAGCAGCTCCTCCTGCTCACCAATCATAGATGGACATGTGTCCAATCTGTGATTAAAAAATCAATCACTTGAACACGTGTCCATTTGTGATTGATGAGCAACCGGAGCTGTTGCTGATTTTTCAGCAGCCAAGTTCCGTTATACATTCAAAGGAATAAGGGCCTTGTAATACGAGTCGACCCCATAGAAGTCTCGTAGGTTGTCAAACGTTCGAGTTCGGACATTCTTGAAGTCATCATTTGTCTCAAATCAGGCCCCCTCTATTAATGAGTGCATTTTTGCTCAACTCCCGTAGCGTGAGTTCACGTGCAAACATGACACACTTGATTTGATATTTAAAGGGCCTCAATTTACCTGGAGAAACAATTACAATTAGGATGATGAAGGGTTCTCAATCAAACACGGTTCGATCAATGTATGATTCATTGTAATTGTTAGCTATATAATAAAGAAAGTTGAGGTTTCAATATAAAATCAATTGATAATATAAAGACTAGCTAACTTACTTATAAACTCATACAAAATTTCTTCTCTTATTAATGTGAGATTCATTTTCAACAGAAGAGTTTTCCGTGGGAGTATGCCAATTAACGAAACGAAACCTCAGCAATAGCAATAAAGAAAAGCTGTACGTATTGGTTCCTAGTGAGTTGCTTCTTATAAAAGACGAAAGTTGATATCCATCCTAAATAAACCGTCGTTTTGGCCCACAAGGGATCTGTTTCTTTTTTTTTTTTCAAACAATAAGGATTAGTTATGAACTCACATAACATCGAACTTTAACGATCAAATATTTATTTTTCAAATTGTATTTCATAAATTATTTTTATAAAATATTAGTCAGATCGATATTTTTATTTCAAAATATAAGAATTAGTTATGAACTCACACATCATTAAATTTTAACGAGTAAATGTTTATTTTTTAATTTGTATTTGATAAATTATTTTTATAAAATATTAGTCAGATAAAAAATATTTGAACCTTCAGAGTTTAGGAGTTTAATAATTGTTGGATAAATCGAATTAGAAAAGTTGCACACGCTCACTCACAGGGACTCGCAGTCGCAGAGAGAGTAGAATACCAGAAGAAGTTGAGAAATGGCAGCGATAACTCGATTGCAGCAAATGCAACTCCCCCACTCTCCTCTCACCGTCAAGCCTTCCGTACTTTTCCCCAACCCCAACCAGCTCCGCCGCTCACGTCCTCGCACTTTCTCCACCGGTCCTATCCTCTGCTCCACCAACTCCCCTCATCTCCCTCAGGTTCTCTCCCTCTCTCCATAATTGATACCTCTGACGTGCAATCTGTATGTATTTGATTTTGTCTTGTGTGTGGTGTTGGTCAGAGCTCGGTTTCTGCGGCGGTAGCGAATACCTCAATCATTGGGGATCTGCTCGACTACCTCAACGAGTCTTGGACTCACTTTCATGCTACCGGTACTCACCACTCTATCATTTTATGTTGTTTTTTTGTGTGTGTGTGTGTGTATTTTCTGTTGAATTTGTTCGTAAGAATCCGTTTGGTTACTGGGAAAATCAGGGGAAGGAAGGGAAAGAAATTGAACAATATGAACTCCGTGGCATTTTCATGTGCATCTGCTAGGATATGGATAATAAGAAAAACTGGTCTTTAGAATATGTTTTCGAGATTCAAAGCTTAGTTTGGTAATATTTCCTTTTGAATTCAAACAATCGCAATGCGCTCAAAAGCAAAGCAAATTCATCCACTTTGAGGCTAAACCCCGAGGGCTTATATACGACTTAACTTTAAATTGTTAACTTTGATCCAATTATGAGGCCAATGAATGCTTATATATGAAGAAAGAGGTGCTGAATTGGTTACATTTATAGTCTTAGTTTTGTTGTAATTTAGGATTTGGTCTTCTTTGCAGCTGAAGCGAAAAGACAACTAATTGCTGCTGGTTTTCATTTGCTGAGTGAGAATGATGAGTGGGACCTGAAGCCTGGTGGCCGGTACTTCTTTACACGGAATATGTCTTGTTTGGTTGCATTTGCTGTTGGAGAGAAGTGAGTGAAACAGATCTATCAGTTGAAAAATAGGATGTTGGATTTAGAATCATCAGCAACTATGCATTACTACTAACCTAATTGAGTATGTGACTAGTTACAGTTGGGTGACATGGGTTTTCAAATTGTGTAACCATTGTTATTGACTTCTGGATCTTTGTGTCACCGTCATTTTATTTTGACATAGATTTACCGTATATATTGAATTGTCTTTATAGTAATAAAATCTCTGTAATGCCTGTTATTTTGTTCATTGCTTCGTATACAGCTCAAGTCATTCCTTCTTTCTTTTTATTTTTTATTTTTTATTGTTAGATTTGGTTTTGTAGTTCTACAGGATTGGCATTTGTTAATCAAAAGTTATTCTTAGTTTTTCAGGTATAGTGTTGGTAGTGGTTTCCATGCGATTGCTGCACACACAGACAGTCCGTGTCTAAAATTAAAGCCAAGATCTGCATCATCCAAGTCTGGTTATCAAATGATCAATGTGCAGACATACGGAGGTGGTCTCTGGCATACTTGGTTTGATAGAGACCTAAGTGTGGCAGGCAGGGTGATATTGAGAGGCAGCAAGGGCTCCTTTCTGCATAAGCTTGTCAAAGTGAAGCGACCTCTGTTACGAATACCGACACTGGCCATTCACCTTGACCGGTTAGAAAATGCTCCTGTAATGCGTAGTTCTTATGAGTTTTAATTTTTTAATTTTTTAAATTTTTTTATTTATTTTAAGCAAAAAGTACCTTTAATTGGTTTAATGAAAATGTTAGCACTGTATATGAACGATGAAGACCTTATTGATCGAGAATTGTAGATGCTAGAGTCCAGTTAGGTTGAATTTAAAGGTGGAGTCAGTATAGGGTGCTCCACCAGATGGGTACAAAGTTAGCAGATTAATTGGACTGACTTGTCTGTTCAGAAAGGTTTTGTTTATCTGAAGAAAAGTTAAGCTTTGCAATTGTTAATTTTGTTAAATGTAATTTGGTAAACTGAATTTATATTTGTGTCTGAAAGGGGATTCTTTGATCAAGAGGAAGATAAGAAGAAAGGTTAACCTTGAAGGAAATGTGCTGTCTATGTATTTATTAGGTTGAATGTATTAACTGGAGTGTGAGACAACATTCTGGAACAAAAGTTTTATGTTTTCATGCACAAAAGCTCATTGAATGTTGATAAAGGTTATTGATACATTAATAACACTGCTCTGTGAAAGACTATCTATGTTGGTTATCTTACTTTTTTGAAGTCTTAAGGATGTGGCACATTTGGCTTGTGACGATCTTGAAAGGTTTATTCATCTAACATTCAATAGTTTATTCTTCTAGTTTCAGTAAGCTAGATGTATTATCTATTACTTTAATTTGTTTAACTTAGCAATTGAATATATAATCTAAGTAAATGTCCCTATACTACCAAGATAGTAGATTTCCAGTTTCTGAGAGCATCTATGATTGCAAAGGAGGGTAAAAATCTTAGTAAATATGTTCCGTGAAAGATAAATATTTGAAGCTTATACTTATAACTGAAAGCTTCCATATGCTTTAAATTGAGATTTCAAGTTCACAGTTATGGCAGGGCTGCCCCTTAGCATTTAGGAGCACTCCAAAAAGTTATACCTGTTAATGAAGTCCTGCTTTTGTTAGTTATCAAATATTCACATATTATCTTGTTATAGTGAATGGCTATATAGGGCAGGCTTTTTAAGAGAATGCTATATGTATATATACATTTGAACAAATAAATTTTTATTGGTTTAAGTTTTGAGGTGTGACAAGCTTGTACAATTTGACAATTGGTAGACAGTTCAACAGCTTAGTTTCTAAGAGTTATAGTGGAAGCTGCATCGTGGTTCATAACTATATAAGTAGTGTGTGACTTGTCTTAAGGCTTTTTAATAGGCCAGTTATTGTGCAGATCGTCTCATTGTTTTTCGTTTGCTTGTTTAGCACAGTAAACAAGGATGGATTTAAACCGAATATAGAGACTCAACTTATTCCTTTACTGGCATCCAAACTAGAAGAAGCATCTCTGGAGACAAAAGAGAAAAGTACCACAGCATCTTCAAAAGCTGATCATCATCCTTTGCTCATGCAGGTATTTGTTTGGTGTTCCACAATTAGTTGGTAAAGCTTCTAAAGTATCTTTGAAAAGTATAGGCTGGGATATTCTATCTGTTAGTGTTTGCGGCTTGGGAATATGCGAGCTTGCCCTTTCCGTGTATCTTCTGTAATGTGACTAATTGAAAAATGAAATTTGTTTTATTTATGTCAATGTAAAAGACTAGAAGCATATTGTTTCACAAAATTCACTTGTATATTCAATAAAATAATTAAAAGATAGAATTTGAAATGAGAAAAAGCGAGCAGTACTCCAATGCTTATGAGAATTGAATCATCAGTGCTTCTGCGGTTGCCTCTATCTTTTTTGGATATGAATGGTAGAGTATAGAGGTAAATTTGCAATGGGAAATTTGCTGGAAAATTACTATATTCATAGCAATGTCACTGGTGTTAGCAATGGGAATGCATTCTTATTTATCTGTTGTATGCAACTGTTAGAGGTAATAGACTTTCTTGTCATTTTAGGATAATACATTCAATCTTTATCACTCTCTAATCTCTGAGTAGATATCCTAATCAGCAAATACCGTGGCACTAAATAAAAGTGGTATTTATCTATAAAGAAAATTAGAAGATGTGAAATTATTATGTTAGCTATAGTATGTGGGCATTCCCATATCAAATAACCAGACGATCCAGTTTCCATTTTTGACTTATACACAAGTGAATTCTGTTTCTATGTAACATTGTAACTTTTCAAGTTATCCATTTTTGTGATCACTGTTAAAGTAATGGTGCACTTGTCTTGGGTGTAAAACACTTTTTTATTGAATTACAGCTGTGGTTTTCAGGTTTTATCAGATGAGCTCAATTGTAACATAGACGACATAGTGAGTATTGAGTTGAATATTTGTGATACCCAACCGAGCTGCCTTGGAGGTGGAAACGATGAATTTATTTTTTCAGGAAGGTTGGATAATCTGGCCTCAAGTTACTGTGCGTTAAGGGCTCTCATTGATTCATGTGAATCACCTGGTGATATCTCAAATGAACATGCTGTACGGATGGTTGCTTTATTTGACAATGAGGAGGTATTTCCTTCATCAGAAGTTCTTGCAGCATGAATTTCCTTTATCCCGATCCCAGTATTTTTATTTGTTACGTTAAGTACTGAAGTTCTGCATTCATATGCTTCCAAGGATAGTTTTCGTGCCTCACATATTCTCCTTTTCCAAAACTAGATTTTCATTATCTAATATCCGTGACGATGTAAAATTACTTGAATGACTATAAACACTATTAGTTATACCATGTGGAGTGGACCCTACAAAGGTGTCACACACACTGAGAAGTAGAGTCTGTTTCTTGTGATGCCCCTCAATGTCATTGATCACTTTAACTTTACTGTGTGGCTGATGTTTTCAACAACCTGTGATTGTCTGCAACATTCACGCCATCCTGAAAATTAAAATTCGTGCTTGCATGTGTGTGGCGTGACCACACATTCTACGCTCTACAGAAAGAGAGTAATTACTTAATTACTTTCTGTTGTAGAGTTTCAACAATTGGATCATTTTATGCTGGTTCTTATTTCCACAAGGAACATCCCCTTCTTACTCATGTTGCATTTATAGTGATGGTAATCTTTCGTGTGCATTTTCTCTTGCCTTTTTGGCCAGTTCACAGATTCTATCTTCAACTCTTCTTGTTTAGGTTGGTTCAGGTTCAATTCAGGGGGCTGGTGCACCAACTATGTTTCAGGCTATGAGACGTATAATTAGTTGCTTAGCTGAAAAATATGTTGGTGAATGTGCTTTTGAGCGTGCAATTCGCCAATCATTTCTTGGTAAGTTTGAGTCACACCTTTATGAGTTCCCACTGGACCTTTAATAATTCTCTCTCTCTCTCTCTCTCTCTCTCTCTCTTAAAAAAATTATCTTGAATTTTATTTTTCATTTAGCTCTAAAATGTCTATGGCCTGTGTAAGTTTGTCTTACATTGCCGGTCCAAAGCTCAGATAAAGGAGGAGGGGGAGGGCGTCAAGTAGTCGATAGCCGACACTCCTAGGTTACGTCGAATCCTTATGAAAATGAATCCAGAACAAAGCGCAATGACGTTCTAGGATTCATATAGCCGACCCCACTTAGTGATAAAAGGCTTTGTTGTTGTTGTTGTAGCTCTAAAACGTCTATGCACATTCAAAAGACGAATGGAAAAATGTCTATGCCATCAAAAATTATCTTGCAATTCACTTTTCGTTTCGTTTTACATTTTGGTTTATGGATTCAAAACACGGAACGGGTTTGAGATTCCATTCCTATATTTTGCAAGCACATTCTCAGGAATCTGATAACTGTTATGTGTGTACGCTTAAGGGGTACTTCCTGGTTACCATTTCCCACTGTTACCAAACACCTGAATGATAGCCTTTTTGTTCTCTTCGCCCAAAATAGACATGGGAGTTGCAGTCCTAAGCAACATACTATGCGAAGAAAATGAACAGTAAAGGGAATTACAAAAGGTAGGTAGGATTGTGGTTTAATATCCTGGGTGTGTGTTTTTTGATAAAGGGTTTAGGGTTTTGAATCACAGACTGTATTATAGCTAATTTTATTCGTGTGACCAGGATATAACTTCTTTTGTTCAATTTCTTTGTTCTTAGGTAATGTATCAACATAATCTCTAAATGTATATTTGGGATGCTTTCTTAATAGTGTCTGCAGACATGGCTCATGGAGTACACCCAAATTTCATGGACAAGCATGAAGAACACCATCGTCCTGAAATGCAAAAAGGTCTAGTTATCAAGCATAATGCAAACCAGCGCTATGCTACTAGTGGGGTCACATCTTTTATTTTCAAAGAAATTGGCAAAATCCATAACCTTCCGACTCAGGTATTTACTGTTGGACACCCAGTTTGATTAATCCATTTAACATTCTTGCATTAAATAAGTCATTAAGTAGGAATCCCATGCTTTAAATAAGTTGAGTAGAGTAGGTGCCCCTTTCTTTGGAAACTGACCTTATGTTCTGTGCTATTCATGCATTATACTAACATCTTCATGAAGGGAAATTTATCTCTTTTCATTTGCTAATGATCGAAACAAGATTACTTTCTGAATGTTTATATATTGCTCACTTGTTACATAAAAAAAGTGAAATCCAAGCCACAAAGAAACTCCGAAGTTAGTAATTTGTGTTAAAAAAAATAAGGATTTTCTTCCCTGTTTAATTTAATGTCTCCTTTATGAGATAGCATCATAGATCAGATATATCACTCTAAAGATAAATCAGTCCTATTTTGGAATTCAATTTAAAGCATATTGTCATGAGATAAAATTGATCTCACATGTCTCATTGATTATCTTTGACATTCTTTACCTCAGAATCTCAGATAACAATAACTTAGCTCATAGCTTTTACTTGCTCTATTATTTCTCTTAAGGAATTTGTGGTGAGAAACGATATGGGATGTGGATCTACCATAGGTCCCATACTAGCTTCAGGGGCTGGCATTCGTACCGTCGATTGTGGCATTCCTCAGCTTTCTATGCACAGGTATCGTGTCGCACATCAACATAAATCTCAAAATTTTGATGCCAACTGATATTTTTAATTATGAAGATCATATTTTCATAATTGATCTCACTCCCGAGCTTCATTTATTTCATATTTTCATGTCGTGGCATATCTTTTGACGACTCTAGTAAAGTGAGCCTCTCTCTAACCGTCTAACGAAAAAAATGCAGCTACTAGTAAAGTGAAATAATATGTTTCATTAACTATCTTAATAGTGCTTAAATTATTAAGCATTTTGATAATATAACTGATAGTTTTCAATAAAAGAGAGGCTAATATTGTACGTTTACGTATTAGCACTCCTTTATAGGTTGAAATATAATGTGTCATGAGTTATCACTGTTAGTTTTGTTTATTTTCATCTCTAACTGCAGTGTGAGAGAGATTTGCGGGAAGGAAGATATCGATATTGCATACAAATACTTCAAGGCATTCTACCAAACTTTCTCAAGCATAGACAGGAAGCTGGATATAGATTCGTAAGTCGCCTTTTATTACTCTGTTGTATTTATCATTCTATTTTCTGTTTGTGCGTGGGCTGAGACAGACAGAGCTTGAATAAATTCCTTCGTTTGAAAAGTTTACTTTTCATCACATAATTTTCAATCCAAAAGCAAAATTTGTTCGAGATGGGCTAGGTAACAAGAACTTCTTTCTTCTTTTTTTGGGGAAAGGTAACAAGAACTGCAACAGTTGGAGGGGGGATTATTTCTGCTAGGCAAATGTGTGCCTGGCTAACCCTTTTTGCAACTGATGGATCCGCGGAAGCAGAACGAACATCAACATCGGAATTCGGGCTTGGTTTTGAGTTGCCTCCAGAGAGTTTCTGCTTGAGCTCCAAACAAAGCCCGACTCTCTTTGTTGGATTATGACAGTTTTGCAAGTACACGTGCAAGTTGAGCTTCTCCATACCGATTTGCTCCCGTTGTCCCCGAAACAATGAAACAGATTGTTAATGCCAAGTATTTATGATAGGCAAATGGCACTACTTTTCGGTTTCTCATTTGCGCTGGGAGTACACGAAATAACGTCCTGAATGAGCTGCGTATATTGAACTGGAAACCAAAACCGAAACCAATTTCGAACCATTGTGTTTTTCCGGTTCTAAACCGAATCGGTACTCGGGATGGTTCCTATTGTAGCGTCCCTAAGAAAGAGTCGTTTATGCACCCAAAAAAGTGCTGCATTTTAACAGGGTATTGTTTTTCTTGTCTCATAAGTTTGGATAATAGTAATTTCAAATCGTGATTCGAAATCAGCTACTGTTTCATCCTCCATGACCAATTTTCATAAAACTCTACCATCCGTAATCTTAATCTGGTGTAACCAAATTCATGCATATTATTAACGCGTGTATAACACAAGTAAACCAACGAGAATTTGAGGGTCACATCTCTTCCGACTGCTTCTTGGTTGTCACAACCAACATTCTTGTAAATTCATATAATTCATAGAGAGCTATCTTTGGATGCGACGTTATGGCACACCAATGCAACTCAGACGGCGTCTAAGTTCTAAATCCTAGCTTTCACAATACCATGCATAGATTGCGGACAATTTCATACCAGAGTCCCTCCTAGCCCTAGGCGTGAAAAAAAAAAAAAGGGAAAACCCCAAACCGTCCCTATCCAGTCCCAAAACTGAACCGAAAATTGCCCGCCCTGAAACCAAACCGATCCCGAAAGTTTCATTTTGGGATTTAGGCTCCTCTATGTAATTGGTTGGGAATCCCAAACCGAACCAAATATCAACATATTTTGTTGTCCAGAGGGAATTAGGCTTGTTTTTTTAGTACAAGTAGCTATCAGGTTTGCTATGACTTTTTATTATCGTCCAACCGTTACAGGCGCATTTTCTTCTGTACAATATAAAATGATTGAAGCTAGTTTTGGTTGGTTAATCCGATCAATTCATTGATGGTCGCGTCTGATTAGCTCGTTGGTGAGGAAATAGCTTACTAAGGCGATGATCAGTAGTTGGTTCGAGAGGATGATCAGCCACACTGGGGCCGAGACACGACCTAGACTCCTACAAGAAACAGCAGTGGGGAATGTATAATTTATAATTTATAATTTAAGAATTACTTGAACCGTTGGATTGGTTAAGATTTAATCACAACCGTCCATCGTAAATTAGCTCTATCCCATCTCTCTCATTCACTCTCGATATCTCCAACACTCCAACCCTGTCATCTCTCTTGAATCCGCGGCGCCGCTCCTCCGTCCACCTTCTCCGACGCGACTCCAACCAGCCACAAGCAAGCCACACACACAGACAAGCACACGCACCCTGCTAGGCCTCTTCTTCGACTTTCGAGTCCCAAAATCCAGGTAAGGTTTTCTGATTTAGGGCGGCCTTCACTTTTCGGTATGGTTTTTTTGGTTCTTTTCGTTTGCAGTCAATAAATGGACGTTAGTTTCTGGGTATCTTCATCTCTTCTCTGAATTTTTAAAGGAATTAAAACTGCTTTACGCTTATCAGCTCATGCATGTAATTTCCATAGGTGCTCTTTCGAGTTTCGGTTCCATAAATTGAGTTCTAGAATGGCGAAAAGCAAGGCGGCGATTGGGCTCTCGTGGGAGCCAAAGTTGCCGGCTTTTTCATCGGCCTCCAAAAATCGAGATGGGTCTGGCTCCAAACCTCGCCCCGAAGCTAATCCGCTTTGGAAACCCAGCACGCAGCTTGTAGATGGCCTCTTCGTTCCGCCGAATGACCCGGTAAAGCGGAACAAATTGGCCAAGAAGCAGATCAAAGACACTGCTGGAACAAGCTGGTATGTTATCAGCTCAATTCACTCTGTTTCCTTTTAGTCTTGGGTTTGGTTAGATTCCCCTATATAATTTGCCGGCGATTGAAATTCATATTCTTTTCGGTGTTTCGTAACGTGTTTTCTGATTTAGGTTTGACATGCCTGCACCAACCATGACCCCGGAGTTGCAGAAAGATCTCCAATTACTCAAGGTATGGTAACTTATGTTGTGTTTCTGTTATTTGTTTTCATTGGCACATTGTTGTAGTCATGTGCATTCCATGTTTTCTCGATTTTGCGCTTGCCTCGGTACTTATTTTACTCATAGTGATCTGTGTTTTTAGAAGTTTTTGTGGTTATAGTTGTAGTTACCATGTCATTGCATCAACCTTGGAAGTAATAAACATGGGACAGTCTTTCAACCTGAATCTCTAGCATCGAGAATGTAACAAAAGCCAAACTAACTTGGAAGTTTGCATTTGACGGTACACTTACTTTGGTATGATTCCAAGTGCTTGTCAAATTGGTTTTAACGAGAAGAACCATCTAATTGCTAGCACATTCTGTAGTGAGTGGTGTTTTTCTTGTCCATCCGCAGACCATATGTTCATTGAAACATTAAACGAGATGGTATTTCTTTGGAATCTGGAACCCCTTCCAACGTTCAGTTATTTTTCATATTTCCATGATTCCTGTATCATTCAGATCATTTCCGTTCTAAAGCATATCAATTGACATTTATTTGAACCTAGTGGGATATATGCCTGCTCATGCACCATTTTACCGGCTTATTGATTTCGGGTTTATCCATTTGCAAGGATTACTATAATTATAACTTGTGCGTTTTACTGTTTCGTTTATTTTTTGGTCTGATGCTTTTGTTGTTGTTAAAAGGAAGTATAGTTGGCTCATTCAATTTTCTAACTGCAGTTAAGGAATGTTATGGATCCAAAGAGACATTACAAAAAGGGGGATGCACAACCGAACAAGTATTTCCAGGTTAGAATACGGTATCACAATAACGTTACAAGAAGCCGTTCATGGGATGTATTAGTATATTTGACGAGATTATCTGCCTTGTGGCTGTTTATCAGGTAGGGACAGTGATAGAGTCCCCATTAGATTTCTTCACAAGCAGACTTACAAAGAAGGAAAGGAAGGTGTCCCTTGCAGAGGAAGTGCTTTCTGATCGTAACCTTGGCAACTACAGGTAATAAGATAGCCAGAGGTTTCTTTCACGAGTTTTATTACCATGATGCTGTTGCTTATTTCATTGATCCACCATACAGAAAGCGGAAGGTTCGTGAGATAGAAGAGAAAAACCGGCCGGGTGGAAATGAAAAATGGAAGATAAAGGGGAAGGGGTCGTATCAGCGTGCAAAGCAAAGAAGGCATTGATATATCTTACCTTGGCCAAGTTTTTGAAACTCCGCAGACTTGCTGATTTCACAATCAAAGAAAGATTTTGATCATGTCTACTTTATTTAGTGAGAGTTTCTTGACAGCTTATGTTACTGCTTGCCTCTGCTAAGAACCCAGATCCCCAAAAACCTAGTCTAAAGATCAAATGATCCGGCCGTTAAAATTTGATCAAACAGTTACAATTATTATAACTTTTGGAAAGGTTTCTTGTTTGTAACCATTAAATTAAATTTCAACGGTCCAGATCATTTGATCCTTAAGCTCAGTATTTGGAGATCCGGAAAAGATCCGGATTCCTCTGCTAGGTGTTGGCTGTGGTCTCTGGATCTGATTTCTGTGCTTGCGGGCAGCGATATTTCACACCTTTTTAGCTTTACGTACCATGTTTTATTGATGGCTGTCGAATTGAACAAATCAAATTGGAACAATAACTAGCAGTACATGAAACGTTAAAAAGGCTGTGTTTATTATTTTTCTTTATATTTCCTCCTTGACCTGGTGAGGGTGAGGCAAGACAACTACGTAGAAGATCCAGGACTGCCAACTTTTATTAGAAAAAAAATTGACAGCAATTTATCCATTTACAATAAACTTGTCAATATGGCACTTTTACTTGTAACGTACCCAGAATTAATTTCAGAATTCAATTCAACTGAAACTAGATCGCACCATGGCAATGGCTCCTCAGAATCTCCCAAGCAAGACAGATGCAGATACGCATCGGGTTTGTTTTATATTTACTACAACAGATATTATGAATTTAAATAAACCGTATTAAAAGAAATAACTACAGACCAAAGTGTCGTATGATACGTAACATGATGCAGAATACTTTATATTTTCAACTTTGAAATCTTTTTGTCAGAAGAACCTGGATGCAGATCAAACCTCCCAAAGGCATACAAATAGTTCCAAAGAATCCTCCTATGCAGACCCCCTCTGGCTCTTTTCAGTGCTTCAAGACATCAAAGAAACACATATCGATGCTGCTTACTCTCTAAACAAGTAACCAAAGCCTGCACAACAAAATCCAAAACAATTTGGTCAAGCTTTAATATCGACATATATACAAATGAGGCGATCCAAGTATAGCTTGAGTTGAAAACTGGAAAAATTAACAGCCAATTTGCTAGATCAGATGTATCCCATCCACTTTCACCAACGGTGCGCCACCACATCTTATACCAGCCAGTGCACAAGTCTCATTCACAGTGCGTGTGTGTATGTGATAGTGTCCGGAGAGCATACCTTCATCCAAGCAGAGACATACTTTCTCAGCTCTGTTCAGATTCTTCTAAATCGTCTTCGTCATCATAGGGTCACAAAGCTCTCGAGAGAGCTTATTTAGATATAATTTCCAAACCCATGGAGCTTCTTCATCATTCATCACAGATGGAAGAAGCTTCCGTTGGAACCAAGGAAGAGGAGAACAGATGATGTCTGTGTCCATAGAAATGATCCATCCACTCAAGCCCACCTTGGTTCCCTATGCCTGCACTCCTGCCAACTGAAACACGTGCGACTCTCACAGCCCATTATACTTCATGCTCGACTACAAGCAGGCAGGGTGCAGGCACAGCCCCTGCCCCTCACCAGGGCCGGGCTAACCCAAAACTTGCATCAGGTTGCTGTTGATGAGACTGTAAAAAGAAAAACATAAATAAATAAAACACAAGCACCATATTCCAAGCAGTCAAAACAAGTGAAACCTATTACTTGAGAAACCTTAAGCAACACACCACAGCCCTTTTTTTTTTTTTCAAATAAAAATGCACAACGAAAATTGCAATTTAGAAAGCAGACTTATGATTCTACTTTAGATGACATTTCCCAGAGTTTAGCAGGAGGAGAAAAATTAAAGAAAATGAAGAAACTTTCTAGTAATAAAACAACAAACTTTTACGTAACAAGACAGATTTTTGTTCATTCATATAGCTGCCATAAATTTTACAATTATTTATTTTTTAGCCACTTATATCTATGAACAAATTTTTTTTAAGCCCCATATTGGAGCAAAAAATAAACAGAACTTGATTTTTTTTTTTTTGGGACTTATTACTAGTTTATCCAAAAACAGCTGAAAAACAAATAACGACAAGTAGAGGTAATTAAAAACCATTCTTTCTTTTGGTATACAAGGATTTCTACTTCTAAAAAAGGGATGGTAGCGGCTAATGCTACACAAGAAGGTGGTACTAAAAATCATATTAAGGGGTGAAGTTCATGGAAAATAAGATTACAAAAAATCCTCAAACAGAAAAGTGATACATGGGAGAGTACCCATTACATTTGCCAACAGTAGACATAAATAATGATTTGGATCACCAATGACGCAGCACAAAATTATTTCAGTGGGACCCATCTGTATTTAGTTAATAAATAATGAGTTGTGTTGTAATTACTGTGAAGTAGATTAGGTCAGGTGGAGATTTATGAATGCAAGATGCAAGAGAGCCAACCAAAATATAATATAATGAGAAGGATTCTGTTCAGTGCCCTCAAACCAGAAGTGTTCTAATGCAGTAGCAAATTAATAGGGAGTACCTCAAACCACATTTGAAAAGAGGGGAAATAAAAAGATTGATTTTCTTTTTCCTTCAAAAGAAGTACCTCTTCAACAAGAAGTTGACAAGACTACTTAATTGACTTTAGAGAAGACAGCTGTTGAATTGCCATACCTGTGAAAAAGGTTGGTGAACATGTTCATGAGGATGGACAAAGGGCATTCCAGGGCGCTGACAAGGATACTGGGATGAATGCAGATAAATGCCAGATGTTGATCGTGCACCAACATGATTCGGATTAAATGGTGTGATTATGGTCTCCGGATGACCATACCCAATTCCAGCAGGGGGCGATGGTGGAACCCAAGGCCCAGGTAGGTGTTGTGGAAGAGGACAAGCCTGATGTTCAGTAGAAATCTGAGGCCTGTGTGCAGAACCAAGTTGAGGAAATTCGGTGTTGTAGTTCAATGCAGGTGTATACATAGGCTGGATGGCATATGGGCCACCATTGAATCCAAACCCAGGATCAAATCTTTGCATGTACCTGCAAAATATTTTATCATAGACTTTGGTTAGCTATAAAATAGAAAAGACCAAACAAACTGGGAGCTAATAACGTGTTCTCAAGAACAATTTTCTGGCCAGGGTTACATGGAAATTAAGGGGACTACAACATTACACCTTTAAGTTCTTACTTTGTTGGATTCTATCAACTTGCAGCATTCATTAAGGATTAGTTGGATTTAAGAATTAACATAGCAGGTAAAGTACGAGAAGGCAGATGCTTAAGATTTTGAGCCATGTAATGACCAGATCATCCAAAAATATCACTGTCACGATAAAGGACAGGCTTCAATACTGACAACAATAGCAACGCTGATAGGAACCATATTTTGCATGGATAGATAAGACTATATTTTCTTTTGTTTGTTTAAGAAAAAAAACAGAAAGGGAAGAGTAGCTTAAGCAAATAGAAAACCATGACCATAAAAACAATTATGAGATGAGATTTTGCCTCCGAACACAAAAAGATGATGGTCCTCACGTGAATGAAAGGACAGGCTTCAATACTGAAGAAAGTAACTATTTTGGTAAGGAACAATTGATTACCAAACAAATAATCAGAGAGAAGAATAAATGGTCACTACAGAAATTGTATACCATACCTGTCATAGCTCCTGTCATAATCAGGGTCCTTACGGTCAATCTCATGATCCCTAAATATAGCTACCCTATTATTTGGTTTGTACCTCCCAATTGGCTCCTTCTCTGGCCTAATTCTAGCTGTTCTATTGCTACTTGTTGAAGTCTCGATTAAACCCCTACCAGAGTGCAACTCAGAAACATTTGACATATCTTCCACCTTTGGCATCACCAAGGGTACATGTTGTGGAGTATCCTGCAGCTTTGGTTCACTTTCTGATTTCCCACTTGAACTGCCACTCGTATTAATACTAGAGTTAAATATTCGTGCACGAGCCCTGTTATACTCCTCTTTCCGTTCTTCCACACTTTTAGCACTGTTTGCCTTTAATGAATTTGAGTCTACACTGTTTCCACCCTGTGACCATTTCTGTGGCCTCTGTTTTATTGCAACCTTAGTAACACCGCTGTCTTCCGACGGTAAATTAAGAGGGATGTCTGCAAGGCGAATCAAAGGGAGTCGACACTCAGGAGTTTTGCGGACAATAATTCTGGAACCAGAGCCATCAGGTAAATTATCATCTAATAAAACCATTGACTGAAGCGAATAATGTTGAGCCACACGATGTGCAGCCAAGCGTAAATAAGAAGTGGGCAACTGCTGAAACTCTAGTTGCTGCTGAAGAGGATCACGGATAAACTTCTCCACATCTTGCTCCATTCGTAAAACTGTACAAGAAGATATCTATGAATAGGGTTTACTCTAGTTAATTCAAACAAGACAGCACATTCTGACAGCATCTAACCAAACATATTACAATAATTATAATAAAATGGCCATGACAATGATAAAAGATTCCAAGAAAACAAGGTTTAATTCGAGTTCATTCGCCAACATCATTGAGAAGTTAATATAGGAAGTTTAGCAAATTTCCCTCTTCTTAGTTTTACGGAATTGACTCACTTAATTCTCTTACAACAAAAAAACCATTCTTCTTCTCATCACAAACAAAATTTGTGTCAAACATTCCAATTTGATTAGGTTCGGGATCAGCAAGGTCGGATAAGGTAGAACTGGTAATCACTCTTTCACTTTCAAATACTACTAAACCCTTTTAGAAACTAAAACTAGCTAAATGAAGGAAGTCCTCAGGCTGTTTCGATGTGAATATGGACTAACAGATAAAATAAAATGGAAAAGCATTTCATGTGTTAGAAGACATATTACAACATGTCAACTTCATCTCTATAGCTTTCCAACAAAGTACAAAGGAAGATCAAAACCATAGCAGCTAAAATTATGTGAATTGAAGTGTTCGGCCAGTGGCTTATGACTTTTTCTTATGCCTTCCTTTCTGTTATTCATACAGGCACTTCTAAAGAAAACCCTAACTGCGACAAGAATGGCACGGGCAGAAAATGCAAGCAAATGTGGAACAGGCAGTAAGATGCATACAACCCACACAAGATTGCGAAACGAAAACTATAACAAAATTAGCCATAAAAAACCCCATTCAGCTTCAATTTCGTGTCGAGTTTTTCTAAGAAGCAAAAACATGAACTTGACTTATAGGGATGTACGCAAAGCTTACTTGATAGGCGCTCCCGAGGGTTTTGCAAGGCCTCGCGAAGGAACTGGTCGACCTGATTGACGGCATCCTCGGAAAACTTATCAGAAGCGTCAGAAGAAGAGGAAACCAAAGGCGGGACGTCGCTGAGGCTTTGGGGGGGCTTGGAATCCTTGTTGGAGGAAAGCATCAGGCGGTTCAAGGCGTCGTCCAAACCGGCGACCTCCCATGACTCCGGGGCTCCGAGATCCTCCGCCACAGAGCCCTCCATGGCCTATCGATCGCAACCTCTCTCTCTCTATCCCTCTCTGGGTATGTAAAATACGCGCAATCGAAAGGGGAAAGGGGAAAGAAAATCGAGGTTAGGGTTTGAGGAAGGGTGGCGAACAATTCATGGAAGGACGTGTGTGTCCTCCGAGACTGAGATTGAAACCCCAACGAGATTTTGGGGTTTGGATTTCATGTCAGATTGATTGGGGCTTTTTCTTTAGGGTTTCGGAACGAGAATTGGGAGAGAGAGAGAGAGAGAGAGACAACGAATGGAATTGCAGGGAAAGGGAGATAGGGTGACGATGGATTGTGTGTTTTTGCGGGTGGGTGCGTGGGATTTTCTTTCGCACGTCACACGTGCCTCTTTGTTTTGTTTATTTTTTTCATAAACTCCTTTGAGTAACTTTAACGAAAAGCTTCATACTGTTCACTTTAATGAAAAATCACATTTTCACACTAAAAAGTCAATCCTAATACTATTTATTTTATCCTTTATATTTTTCTTATCATTAAAACTCAAAGTTTTCAAGTACTTTTCATTAATTTTTCTTTTGAATAATGTGTGTGAACGCTGGATGGGTTTCAAAATCGAAAAAAAAATCAAACTGAATTCGAAAAAATTTAAAGAAAATTGAACCGAGCAGAACCGAATAATAATTTTGATTTTGGCTTTCAGTTTTGATAAAAACCGAATAGAATTGAACCCAACATCTAGTGAACAGATTTTCTAATCGATATACACCAATGCAAGGGTACATGTTCCAGTTACATTGAAAAAATGTCAAATTGGATAAATGATCTATGTGGTTATACACTATTCGGAAGATAGCTATTGTGCTAAAAAAACTCAGAAAAATCACTTTTGGACTAAATTTGCTAACGGAGTACACCATTAGGGTTTAAATCCAAATTTTTTAGCACATAGGTTATTTTCTAATTATCTTATGATCACATAGATTATTTATCCATCCGATTTGACCTTGAAAAAATCTTTTGCATAGTCCAATTTAAGGTCAACTCTGTTCATTTATCACTAAGTCATGGGACACTTGTCGACATGAGAATGCGGGGGCAGCTGAGCAGCCATGGAGTCCCTCTGTTCCCCCTCAGCAGTTATCGTATCAACAAAATTGTCATTCAAACCTCCCAAAACCCAGCGTCAGGCCCCGACTCCCAACCTCCGGTTCCCCATCTCACCCACCCACTACAACCCTTTCAGTATCCCTTCATTTTCCTTCACTTCTACTTGTTGCACTTGTTTCTCCATTAAAGCATTATGTGCTGCTTCTCCTTTTGTTTCATGGTTTGATACGAAGTTAAAGATTCCTGAAGAAAATATGAAGTTGGTTATAAACAAACTGATAGTAATAGCATTATCAAGTGCACATCTACAGACCGTCATCACTATTTATTTTTCTTTTCTTTTCAAGAATCCAGTTTCGGATAGCTTTATTTCAACATTTGTTAGGTCATTTTCTGTTTAATGGCATCAATGCTAACACAACATTTCACAGTATTTTCCCCTGTAAACATGTATATGAGTTAGCCATGTGTTTCTCAGGTAACAATTTACAGAATTCTACGGATCTGTCAACATCTGGAGAGGCAAGTGAAACGACCTCATAAAAACAAAGAAACTTTTTTGTGACTGGTATGTTGCAGATTCAGTTCTGATCTTAAACATTCATTTATTTGAATAGGGTTCCTGGCTTGTTGATATTTTCGAGTAAACTATGAAATGGTACTCGTCCTTGTAATCCCTGGCTAAGTTTTAACTCTTATTCTGGCATTATTATTCGCTAAACTTTGCACTAATCCATTGTAATTTGTAATTATTCATAAGATCTCGATATTCCTAACTTTTTGCAGCTCCCTTTTCCCTTTCATTACATATTCCCTTAAAAATAACTTCCTTTCTGAACAGGCCTATCGTTTTATGCATTCGAGAAAACCCTACGTGCTGCATTTGAAGGCTATGGAGAGCTTGTTGAAGGTACTACCTTTTTCTATTACTTAAAATGGTGTTTCTGGTTTCCTGCCGTTGGTATGCTCACGCTAATCAGCTGCTTGTCTCAACAGTTAAAATAATAATGGACAAAATTTCTAAAAGGTCAAAAGGTTATGCATTCATAGAATACACTACGAAGGATGTTGTGCGGAAGCGTCAAATATGAAACCAATAAGCTACAACGGCAAAATATGATAAGACAAATAATCCAAATGACACAAAGATTTATACTGGTTTGGCATAAGTCTACGTCCAGTTCCGAGACGGCGAGGAAATTCTGCTAATATCAAAAAGAGATTACAAATAGAGTTTTAACTCTTAAACCCAAATCCCACATACACCCAATAGCTCTCACTCTCACAAAGAACAATTGGAGAAGATGGACACACATCAAATACCATCTCTCCCAAAAGCTACACAACATGAAGCAGCAACATCTTTGATTGAGGAATTACTAACAAAAGGGGATTACAAACAATGCGAAGGAGCAGCACTGTTTCAAATGGGAGAGCCGAACGCTCTCCCTGGTATGGCTCTCATCTGATGCCGCTCCCCCCACCCAACCAAAGGCATAATCAAATGCCTTAATATAAACAAAAGGAACAAACATCATAATTGCCACTCATGTGGCCACATCATAAAGGAAACCCTCCTAATGATGTTCCCACATCATTATGTCCTTCATTCTTTTAGTTTGTTTAATAGCCAAAAGGTGATTTAGCTTGTTGTCCACTTGGCCACTAATTTAGCCATTATCCAACAGAGGAAGCTGCTAGTGCAGCTCTCAGAGAGATGAATGGCAAGGCAAGTTTCAACATGCTTTTCATTTTGTATAAAATCTGATCTCAATAATTGTGGATTCACTCACAAGATTAAGCAAAATGCTTGATTTTAAAAGGAGAAATCACTCTCTTCAAATGCACAAGGCAAATAAACTATTTTTCATTAATCATCCCCAAATGATTGTATTACATCATAATTTAAAGAAAGATAAAAGAATCATAAATTAATTACAACTTCCTAAAAGACTCTCACCATATTCTAAATGGACCTAACAAATTTCTAAGTAATTAAAAGTGCACTGCCATTATTATTCCAATTCCAATGCATGTGACCAATTTCCAAGTTGTATGTTTGTTTCCGCATCATTCTCATCTTCTCGAAAAAAAACTCATCATTGAGGTTCACTTGACTTCTTTTTTCCTCCATCTTTTGGATGTCCAATCAAGATGTTCCACAATACCCAATTTGGCACCAAAAATTTCCAAGTTCTTATAGACCATGCACACATTAATCTTTTCTTCTTGAAAATAATCACCTTGGAATAATGCTTCCAAATCACTTCTTCAAATGAGCTGAGATAATTCAAATTATGTTGAAAAGTTCTTCTATCAAAGAGCTCTCCTCTCATATCTTGAGCAACGAAACTGTCCCAAAAATGATCATGAATGCTACGGATAATAAGAGCTTGTACTCCATTATATAGTTGTCCATGGAACTCTTCAATTACATCTTCATCGCCTTCGTAATGATCATAAACCAGGGCAGAATCCCATTCGGCAAAGTTCTCAACTACATCATTGTTTTCTATATGTTCCCCCTTCATGCCAAACTCCGTGTTGGAACGTTTTTCAACCTCAAACATGTAAAACAAATCTCACATGAACCATCTGGATAACGATCAAAATTTGGAGGAAGATTGAGATATAGAATATCGTCACCTAAAAAACAAAGATAGCCGTTCCCAGAACCCATCCAACCTCATTTACTGGCAGCAGCAACATGCTTTAGTAAATTGAGGATATTGTTTTGTAGAAATAACGGATTGAGGAGCTGCTTGAAAATTTAGAAACTAGATTGGAAGGGATTTCAAATGATATATGGCATGAAGGTCGAGAAATACTTAACCAAATTGAAAACTAACTCGCAAGAGAATTGATTTTGTTTTCGCGACAACACTGATGCTTTGTGGTGTTTTGTCGATATTTGCACACATAAAATTTGGTTTGATGCACGGTTTATTGCATTGAAAACTAGACTCCCAAAGCTTTCCGATGATATGTAACTCTTCAAATGAAAGTCAGGGGAATTAAGTCAGTTTTGACGACGAACACAAATGATGTGGGCAACACTACCACCAGGATTTCGGATAAAATCCAAAAACCCGTTTTGGTGCTACTTGATGCAGGAAGAACCAATGGTAAATGGAAAGAACAGGGGATAGATGACCTGGGAATCACTCAACCAGGGGCAACAGAGCTCGCTCACGTTGCTAATCGTGGATTCGCTCATACGACCAAGCCAAATGCTTGATTTAAGGAAGGAGAAAACTCACTCTCCTTCCTTAAATCAAGTGTTAGGCTTGGTTGTGTTGAGTGAATCCACGGTTAGCAACGTGAGTAATTCTGTTGCCCCTGGTTGAGTGATTATCAGATTTTATCCTTATAGCAACATCGAGTGAGTTCTGTTGCCCTGGTTAAGTGATTCCCAAGTTTGTGCTTCTCTAATGAATGATGTCGTTGCTTTCAAAAAAAAAAAAAAAAGTGATTCCCAGGTTATCTCCCCCGGTCATTTGGTTCTTCCTGCATCAGTTGAAGAGTGATTCCCAGATTATCTCCCTCGGTCATTTTGTTCTTCCTGCATCAGTTGATGTTGCCAAGACTAGCCCTCCAAGATACAGCGGCGGGGGCCAGACCAGGCCAGCAACCAGATGAAAGAGAGAGAAGAGAGATTTTCCACCAAGAAGTGAATTGTTATGTACCACATTGAATTCCTCTAACCTTTGATAGTACCATAATTTTACTTTTCAAAATAAATAGATTTGAGTTATTACTGTCACTTAGGTACCGTTTGGTACGCAGACGGGACGGGACGGAACGGAGGTTCCGTGTATGTTTGGTACGTGCAGGACGAAACAGATAAGAAATCTTTCAGACCGATTTCGAACAAATCGTTGTAAAAAACCAAGTGGGTACCTCTCAAATCGACGAGTGATAGTAATTTGACAAGATAGGTTCATCATCAATATCCGGGCGAGCTTCATCCTACATTCTGAGCCATAGATCTTCATATGGGTCGAGATCCTCCACGATTGTGCACGTTTGAGTGGTTTTCGTGCGGTTATGGCAAATGGGTGCGCAAGAAACTTGATTGGAGAAGCTGCAGTGGCAGAAGTTCATGAATTGGTAACGGTCTTCATCGGAACTGGACCTGTTGGGATCCCGAGAAAGTTGGTCTAAGTATCGATGCAGGCAGCCATGGGAGAGGAGGGGTTTTGAAGATTTGAGTGGATATAGAATCGGTGATATGTGTTCCACGGATGTGGAACGAGTCGTTCCAGGGGGTGAGGCGGAACAAAAATTCACCCAAAACTCGTCCCGTGGAATGGCGCGTTCCACCGGTTTTAGGCTCACCAAACGGGGGACAGAATGTCTCGTCTCACTCCATTTTTTCTCGTCCCACGTACCAAATGGTACCTTATGTTTAGGCATATTATCCATTTTAGTCTTTTGACGCGCAGAGAAGAGGCACACAAGTTCGTCTTTCTTGTCTAATTATCTTCCTCATCGCATTTCTTTAGCTCTCCATATTTGAATTGGGAGAGTCAGATGAGGAAAAGGGGTTGAGGGAGAGAGATGTCAGGATCAGGAAAAGATGAAGCTGCTTACGTCTTTCTCTGCGGGTCAAAAAACTGAAACGGATTGTTGGGCAAAAGTGGTTCACAACAGGATACCAAATATATCGAACTTGTGTGGATGCAAATTTCTTCCTCCTCGATCTTGGACGATTTTGCACCTACAAAACAATTAATACCTTAGGTTAAGGCCAAGAGCCTCACGCGCCCACGATAAATGGGGGGGGCTTTGGCCGAAGAACCTCCGATGCCAAAGTTAGAATTTAGAGAGAAAGAGTGTTTAGAGAATTTTGGGATTTTTGCCAAAATGTTGGAATTGGCTTTTTGGTGAGAATGAGAGTATATTTATAGGGATAGGAGGTGGCTAGGGTTTTTTGGGCTTGATTTAGGTTTAATTAGCCAATTTATTTGGCTATTAAACATAAAATGAATGTTTTGGTGGTTTTTGAATTTATTGGGTAATAAAAAGGAAGAAATGGTGAAAAGGGTAGAAAAAAGTGATGGATTAGGTTTTTAAATGGGGGTAGCCGGCCATGTGGTG